>NW_020855719.1:0-11226 GCF_000972845.2 Larimichthys crocea
TATTAGAGCAGCCTGATAACAAAAACAGTTCCACCATCAACCGTCCCACCCCCAACAATCTCATCCGCAGCAACAACACTCTCAGCCACACAATGCTCAGCGACCTCGTCATCGTCAAAACCACTCTGATCAAACCTACCCACAGCCATTTCACTCTTCGAATTCCCAGAGCAATTCTTCAGTGAACGCTGTGACCCATTCAACCCATTCAAGTCATGTGTCACCTCACATCTCTTTGTGCAGGGCCGGGAAAAGTTCAGCACCCCCAGAGGAAGCACTGATACTGCCCTCCCACGACAGCTGAAAGTGCCCTTGACTGTAAGGAACTGGACAGGAAAAGCGGTTGTTGATACAGGTTCCACATATACTCTGTTAAATGAACATGTCTGGAACAATGTCAAAAATGCAGATGAGAAACTTACCCCATGGACTGGTGCCCCTCTTTCCCTTGCTGATGGTCAACCCAGGAAACCCCTGGGGTGGGTGGAGCTTGAAATATGCTTACATGACAAGACCTGGTTAGTAACTGTGGTGGTCCTAGACGTGCCTCCCGTCCTTGTCTTTTTCTCTCGCCCTGCTGGTTGGTGGGAACCTTTGGGTTTTTTATTTCCTGGACATGCCCCTTCTGTTCTGTTTGGATGTCCTTGCTCCTGGCATCCTGCCGGAACGCCCTTCAACTTTTAATTGATCGCGTCCCGTATTTTCCACCAACGGGCTGGGAGGGATCCTTGTCCCTGTCTCTTCCCTTCGTTTTTCTGCAGACCTGCTACCAGCTGCCACTGCAATAAGGCAAACAGACCGCCGTGGCGGGAGGCTGGGCCTGTGTTCCCTACAGACAGACCCCTTTGGAAGATGCAGATTTGATGTTTAGCGGCAAGTTTCGGAGTCTCAACCTGGAGGCAGCACAAGTAAGCCTCACTTACCAATTATGTTACGTAACAATGTTGATGTGGTGTAAACCAAAGTGGGACGTACGGGGGATATTAAGAAACATCAAATCTGTTTTCTTCTCAGCACAGTCCATGTAACCATCCACAGAAACCCTAGCGGGGTCTTCCCCTCCCAAACAAAAGGTGATGAGGAACGCATTGAGGAACATGCTTTGAAGGATGAATAATTCCGAGTCCTTCTTATTCGGCATGGGTGGGTCCTCTACCTGTAAGTCCTGAGTCCCAAAAAGAAGGAAAACAAAGGTTTTTGTCGGACTTCCACTTCCGTAGGTGAATTAAAACACAGTCACTGACGCTTATCCCAGTCCCACCATCCAGGAGATATTGGAGAGTCTCTCAGGTGCCTGTTGTTTTCTCTGTCCCCTGGACGCTAAATAGTGGGCTACTGGCAAGTAGAGATGGAATCCAGAGGTGAGGGAAGTCACAGCCTTTAATCCTTCTCGCATGGACTGTTCAATTTAAAGTCATGCCATTCGGACTTAAGATGCCCCCTGCCACCTTCCAAAGGCTCATGGAGAAGCACGTGGAGAGTTGAAGGTAATCATTCTGTTTTTGTCTACTTGGATGACATCATCATCGTCGTCGTCATCCTGGGAACAACAGTCATATGATGTACCCAGGCTGTCCTGGACAAACTCCGGAAACGCGGTCCTGACAGTGAACATGAAGAAGAAGCAGCTTATTCAAACTCTTTGAAATTCCTGGGCCAGAATCGTCCTCTGCGACAGGAAGTCCCAAGGTGGACCCAGACAAAATTGAGGCTGTACAGACTTCCCTGCACCCACCAACCTGAAGAGCTCTACAAACGGTGTCCTAGGGCATGGCGGGTGGGTATATATCATCACAAACATCCAACCGATTTGTCCCCAGATGTTTCTTTTTTCCCAGATTTGGCGGAAACAACTAAGCCCTATAGAAAAAAGGAGCCAAATTTCGCTGGTCCACCGCACCTGAGGCCAAACACTTTTTATTACAACTGAAGAAATCACCTGGTCAAACCACCTGCCTGGCCCGCCAAACTTAACTTCAATGCTTGCTCCCGTTGTGGTAGACACACCGATGCAGTGATATTGGGCATGGGGCTTGCTCGTCCAGAAAATCGAGCTATGGAACCGAGGAGTCCTCGCCTTTTGCCAGTCCCGCAGTCTAAACTGCAGAGAAAAATTATGCTGCCACTGAGATGGAATGCGTGGCGTGGTTGGGGGCAGTGGAGAAATGGAGAACTTACCTGGAAGGTAGACTGTTCACGGGGGTAACCGATCATAGAAAGGAAAGCCGGGTCCCTTCATATGGGTGTTCAAAAACCCCAAAGCCAACCCAAGCACCCGACTATCAGGTGGGCACTGCCGCTGTGCAAGAATGTTACCTTCACGGTGGAATACAGAAAGGGAAATATAACACTGATACCAGATGCCCTCGTCCGAGCTCCACAGACGCCCCCTCCATAACAACCGCACCTGTGTATGCGACGCGGGTCATGTCCCTGCCCCTCCAAAACCATAAAAGAGATTCACATCTCCATTGGAGGCTCCTGTGGAGGAGACAACAGAGATCCCAGAGTGTCAAGTAATCTTTTTCTTATATAAACAAGTAGTAGAAAATGGGAACAAAGACCAAGGGGATAACGACCGGCCATACATCATCATTAGACGATCCTCCTCTACCCGGTGCATCACCCGTTCCTTCAAGACCATCTAACCAAAACTCTATATACCTCCTCCAAGTTTTCCTCCGCTCACGTTGCTGACACTTCACACCAAGATCCCCCTCTCTGGACATTTGGGCAGCACAAAACCTACCGAAGACTACAACAGCTTTGCTTTCTGGGCCAAAGCTGAGCTGGGATGTCAGAGAAACGAATTTAAAGAACGGGCCACGTGTCACAGTATAAACCAGAAACAGACAAAAACTTGCCGGAAAAACTTCAGCAACTCAAGCAAGCCACCTCCCCTGGGAGATGCCTGGAGTGGATTGTGAATGGGTCCTTTCCCCAAAAGCTCCAAACAAAACGTTTATCTCCGGGTGTTTGTTGACTATTTCTCCCGGTGGGTTGAACTGTTTTTCCCCATCAGAATGCCACTGCTGAACCATCTCGCAGGATCATGGTCAAAGACCATCTTGACCCGGGGGGCATTCCTGCTACATCCTGTCGGAACCGGGGAACCAGTTTGTTTCCTCAGTTTTCCAAACTGTATGCAGGACCTGGAATGTGGGACCACAAATTAAACTCTGCATACCATCCACAACTAAACTAACAGAGAGAGTGAACCGTACCTAAAACATGATAGCTTCCTATGGTGGTGATAATCATAAACATTGGGACAGAACCTGGCTGAATGCCGGTTTTGCAATTAACCTCTGCAGTCCAGGAGTCACTGGCTTTCTCCTGCCGAACTTAATCTTGGTCGTTCCCTGAAGAGGACCCCTTGACTCCCTGTTGCAAACCTCAGGAAACCTGCTCCTGACACTCCGCCATACATCAAAGTCACACACAGCTCAAGATCTCTGTTCCTCCGTCGTGGGACAGAAATCTGACTCTTCTCGTCAACGCCAAAAAAGAAACTATACAAACACAGACGTGACCCTTGAGTTTTTCCAGGAACTGACAGAGTCCTGTTGAGAGCCCATATCCTCTCTCCAAGGCTGACAAAATCTTTTGGCGGCCAAAAGCTATCTCCAAATGGCAAGTGCCATATCGGGTAGTTGAACAATTCCGGTCCTTTAAATTTATAAAGGTTGGGTCCAAAAATTGCCGCACAGCTTGAAAGTTGTCCACATCTCCCTCCCGCTCCCGCCTTAAACCTTGTTACCACGACTGCTCGGATCTGCGGGAGCAGAGAAAAAACCACTCCTTGGAAATTTCAAATGAGGAGTCGGATGAAGAAGACTTTCCTGGGATTTTACATACTCCTCCTGTTTCTACTACCTTTAATGGAGATGATTAAAGGATCTGCCGAAAACTAGGAAATGACAATTATTAAAGCAATCCCACTGAACTCAGACAACAAACGACTGACAAACATACCTTAAACAAAACCTAAATGTGATTCTGTGTAAACCACCATACTGGTCGAAACTACTGCGCCTATAACCTTGGTCCGGCTTCTGTTTAGGGGAGGGGGAGTGGTAGCGCTGCATCTGAAACACATTGCTCCCACACCTTCAAAACCACACCCCATTCATGCGTCCTTCCTCCGTCATCCAACCACAGCAGCCTACTCCATGGACGAAATCCACCGCATCCCGCGGCGTTTTTCAATTTGTCCTCCGAGGAGAAGTAGTTAGTATAGGGTGCAAGTCCCTTATGGGAGAGGTTAGAAGAGAGAGTCCCGGGGTCCGGAAAACTGAACAGTGCATAGTGTTTTTTAGCGTGTGTTTAAGGCCACGTTGGTATATGCTTACTGGAGTCCGTCGTCCCGTGGAGTGGATTGTGTATTTCTTGATGGATCAGCTGTTTCAAGCGTCCGGAGGGTGCCGGTCCGTGAGAAGACGACCGACCGACCGACTGACAGACTGAACTTTATTTTTCACGTTCGGTAAACAGTGAGTACCCGGTGTAGCATTTTGTTTTCGTGGTTTATATTTTCCTTTTGTTTTGTACTGCACTGCAAAAAAAACCGCGACGAGAGACGCTGGTTTGTTTGAGTTATTTCCTTATTTTTTGTGTGGGGGCCCGCGGTAAAAAACCCGGAGCGGAATTTTTTGTTTTGTTTTGGCCTATGTCTGAACTGAACTTGTGGGTGTTTGGGAAAACCCAGGGAACAGACCTTGCCCACCAAGGAATGAATGAAACTTCTTTGTTTTTTTTTTTGGGTTAGTCCGGCAGTGAAAAAAATATTATATTCACATTCTGAAAATCACCTTGCAGGTTGTTGATTGCTTATTTTTTGTTGTGTTAAGCTGCCTGTTTATTATAATTTGGTTGGGGGTTGACTGCATTATTTTTGTTGTTCTGTTTTATTTTATTTTTTGTCAGACTTGACTCTGACTGGGCCCACCGGCATTTTTTGTAGTGACCCGCCTCAGTGTATATATGTCTATGTATATGTGTATAGATGTATATGTGTAATTGTATATGTGTATATATATGTGGTATTATGTATATGTGTGTATATATATTTATAGGTGTATATTAATGTGTGTTATCTTTTGGTATATATAATATATATATATATATATATATGCTATGTGTGTGTGTGTGTAATATATGTGTGTCTATGATCTCTGTGTGTTGCTCTCTCTATCGTAGATCTATATGTGTGTGGTATCTATATATATCTATATATCTTCTCTATATATATATCTATCTCCTATATATCTAGTCTTATATGTGTGTATAGTACGTGTATATGTATGTCTATAGAGGTCTGTTGTGTGTGTCTATGTGTGTGTCCTTGTATATCGATCTGTATCGATATATGGTGGGTGTCTATCTATGTCCCATCTCTGTGTGTCTCGCATGTGTGTGGGTCTGTCTAGTCATACTGTCACTACTCTCTCTGTTCCTGTCTCTCTCTCCCGGCACCTGTCTCATCTCTTGTTGTCTGTCTGTATGTATCTCTCTCCTGTCTCAGGTGTGTGTGTGTGTGTGGCTCTCTATCTCGTCTCATCGCTCTATCTCTCTATCTCTCGCCTCTCTCTCTCTCTAGTGTCTCTCTGTGTGTGTGTGGGTCTCTGTGTACCGCTGTGGGTGTGGTGTGTCTCTGTGTCCTCTATGGGTGATGATGTGTCTCTGTGTCTCTCTTTCTGTCTCCTCTTACCTCCGCCCACCTTCATGTCCTTCCTCGCGCTTCCTCATCTACCTACCTGTCTCCCTCACGTCCCCCCTCCTTTTGTTCTGCGCCTGCCGACATTACTCCTGCCGCTTATCTTTCTGTCCCCTGACTCAAGTAATGTCTCATAAATCACAAGAACCACAAAACCAGCCGTCTATTTCCATTTCCTTCCTTTCATTGGCTTCAGGTGGCCCCTATGCACAGTGCCCCCCGGCGAAACGCCCGCATGCGGCCATCTACCTGCCAGCGTGCCCCACTCTTTTCGTGTCTACTGTTGTTTTTGTTTTGAGGTGATATGTTCACGTCCGTGGATACTTCTAGTGGCCTTTCCCTTCGGCTTTGCCCACTGTGCCCATTTGCCTGTTTTTTGTCCAACCTTAGTTTTGCTTGTTTTGTATGGTCCTGCACCGTTTTCGACACTGCACCTGTTCCCCCCGTCCTCCGTCCGCCCTTATCCCTCTTTACCCCATCCCGAGTCCCCGTTAGTTGGATAGCATCCTAGACATAGATACCCAGCCTCTCCTTATCGGTTAGGATAGATCATAGACATATATACTAGACTCTCCTGTAGTTAGATAGATAATAGACATATAGCACGACTCTACCTTTAGTTAGGATAGATCAGAGAAATATACAGACGCTCCTTTAGTTAGGATAGATCATAGACCTGATATACAGACTCTCCTTTAGTTAGGATAGATCATAGACAGATATACATAGACTCTCCGTTAGTTAGATGGATCAAGACATATAGACTCGCCTTTAGTTAGGATAGACCTAGACATATACCTAGCCTCTCCTTTAGTTAGGAGAGATTCATAGACACATAGACTCGGCTTTAGGTGAGGATAGAATCATAACCATATACTAGACGCTCATTTAGGTAGGATAGATAATAGACATATATACATAGACTCTGCTTTAGTTAGGATAGATCATAGACATATACTAGACTCGCATTTAGTTAGGATAGATCATTAGACATATATACATAGACTCTCCTTTAGGATAGAATCAGAGACAATATACATAGAGGCCTCATTGAGGCAGGTTTGGTGCGTTGCTGCGATAACGTTTCGTCCGCCATAATTGGATGTGGCAGAGCTTGCCCGTAAACTAATACACGCAGGGTCGGTTTTAGCTGTGGGCAATGTGGTGGGGCGACCGCCCAGTGCGCAGGCTCCGGGAGGGCCTTTAAGTTAATGCCTACTTATACCACCCGGTCACACACACACGAATATATCTGGGAAACAAAGCTCTACTTTGCACATCCAATGGCGGCCGCCCCGGAAAGTAAACAACCGCGTTAATTTTTTGTTTAACGACAGTTAAAAAAAATTAATTCTTCTTTAAAATTATCGACAAAATAACACGTTAATTTTGACCGCAACTAAGATATTATATACACACACACACACACACACCACACACCTCTCACTTCCTCTTTCTTCTTGGAACGTACCTTCTTCATGGTCGACTAATCATTGCAAGGCCCTAACTCAATCAATCAAGAGTTTCGTGTTGTCACTTCCAGTGGATGTTCTCGTTTTATTTTCGATTATTATTGGTGTGTTTTGTTTTTGACCATCGAGTTACAACCTGCGCGACACGTCTGTTCCAGGAACTTTCTCCTGGGAGCCCGCAGTCACGTTCACGTCCCGATCCCAGTGTCGGCCAGGAAGTTGAACAGATGTTTGTCTGAAGTGTGCTGAATGGCCTCTCCGTCCTTCTCGTGTTTTTCTCCTTCATAATTCTCCTATACAAGACCAAGCTGCCCTTCATCGGCGTCATGAAAGGTGAGGGTCATTCCGACTGCAAGTGTTGACTCCTGTTGCCGTGGTGTGCGCCCGCGTTTGACCTGTTTGCTGCTGTCGTCGGTGTGCAGACTGACATCCATCGACCACAGCTTTGCAGTGGAGTGGATGAAGGACTTTGGGGTCTTCCAGGACGCTCTGAACAAGGAGACATCGTACGTGAGCAACCTGACGGCGCGCCATGAGTCTGGTTCTGGACTAGTTCTACAATCACCAACCTGAGGGTGAGATGGCGAGCGCGGGCCAGAGCCGGGCCCAGATCCGGGTCATAGCCCCAGACTCAGTAGTGAAGCCTCTTACTTTACTTGGCCTGGGTTCAGATGGGTTCTGTTCTGGGGTTCAGAGTAGGGTTGTCAATTAATTTGAATTTTGATCGCGATTTCGATTTTGTTGTCAACGATCTCAAAAATCATATAAGCCGAGTTGTTAAAACGATGTATTTTCTGAGAGACGTGCAATGCAACAATAACATTGCATTTGACGTGGGCCCCCGCTGCCTAACAGGAAGAGCCCAATACTCCTCACGCAGCTTGCAGAGTGAGGAGGTGTTCGGTGTTCAAAGACAGTGAGGTGAGATTGAAAGCGAACGAGAAAATCCGACGAGAAGCGGCAGCACATAATGTGCAAAGATTTGCTACACAAAAAAGAGGCAACAGCTGCTCCGCTTGGTAACACTAAAAATTTAGTCAGAAGCCTCAAACAAAAGCACAAAGTCACTCACGACACGAATTAATAAAGAAACAAAAAGACAAGCCGGTGCCACAACCAGCAGACGTCACGACAAACCAGTCCTCCGATCACAGACACATGTTTTAATGCGACTGCCTTTATCCCACAAGTTCGAGAGGCACAAGACATCAGCTAACGTTTACAAAGAGCGGGTATGTTTGGATAAAAGAATATTTCCAAAATAACATCGTGCACATGGCATCGGGTTAAAGTTTCTTAGCTAAAGATAGAAGAAATGCTTATTGATGCTTATTAGTATAGTTATTTTGGATTCTATAAATACCAGAGAATTTGACAGAGCAGCTGGATGCCTAGTTTTATTTTTGGATACTTTTATGTTAGAATAAGAGATAGATAGATAAAGATAGATGATAGATAGATAGATGATAGATAGAAGAATAGATAGCAGATTAGATAGATTAAGCTTTATAACAGCCCACAGGCTGTACCGTGTCCATCTTTTGTATCCAAAATGTATTTTCCATTTGATATTTGGCATAAGAATCAATACAAAAGTGTTTTTGATCACCTAGCTGTGACCATCAGAATTAATCGTTTCAATACTCGTGATATTGATTTTTTCCATAATCGCGCAAGCCCTAGTTTCCAGACGGTTTTTTCTGTTCTGGGCCTCAGAGGTTTCTGTTTGCTGGGCTCAGAGGTTCTGTGCTTGGGCTCAGAGGTTCTGTCTGGGCTTCAGGAGGTTCTGTCTGGGCTCAGAGGTTCTTGGTCTGGGCCTCAGCGGTTTCTGGTTCTGGTCGGGGCCGTGTTCATGGAAGGTAGAAGCGATGCTATTGCTGCTAACGCCAATCAACGTCCAACACAAGCCCTCCCCCTCTAGCTCATACTTCCTTGTGTGGTCCTGCCAGGTGGTGGGCGTGTCCGCGGTGACAGGAAGGGAGTGGACGAGCTGTTTGTTCAGCAGGTGGAGGATGGCTGCGGAAGAGTACGACAGGGTGAGTGACAACATCCGTCCTGACTCCTCAGGTGTCTGACTCACCTGGGATCCACTCTGCTTCTTTCGTCTTCTTCGACAGAGACGATCGGCCTGAAGATGAAACGACTATTGGCGGGCAGACAGCTGGTGAGTGGTGAGAGTGGTGAGTGAGTGTGGTGTGGTGGTTGTGTGTGTGTGTGGTGTGAAGAGGAGAGTGTGTGTGTCTGGTGTTTTGAGTGTGTGTGTGATGTGTGTGTGTGTGGTGTGTGTGTTGGAGTGGTGTGGTTGTGAGTGTGTGGTGGTGGTGGTGTGGTGTGTTGGTGTGAGAAGAGAGGAGCGAGAGAAGAGCGTGTGTGTGTGTGTGGGGTGTGGCGAGGAGAGTGTGTGTGGTGTTGTGTGTGAGTGTAGTGGTGGTGTGTATGTGTGTGTGTGTGATGTGTGTGAGCGAGAGTGTGTGTGTCTGTGTGAGTGTGTGTGTGTGTTTGGTGTGTGTGTGTGTGTGTGTGAGAGAGAGAGTGTGTGTGTTGTGTCCTGTGTTGATGTGTGTGTCTGTGATGTGTGTGTGTAGAGAGTGTGTGGTGGTCTGTGTGTGAGAGAGAGAGAGAGAGAGAGTGTGGGTGTGTGTGAGAGAGAGAGAGAGAGTGTGTGTGTGGAGTTGTGTGTGTGTGTGGTGTGTGTGTGGTGTGTGTGAGAGAGAGCGCCGAGGCGCGTGTGTGTTGTCTGTGTGTGTGTGTGGGTGGTGCGGCGCGCGTGTGGGTCTGTGGTCGTGTGGTGTGGTGCGCGAGCGCGACGCCGCGAGAGAGTGGTGTGTGGTTGCGTGTGTGGTGTGTGGGTGTGTGTGTGTGTGTTGTCTGTGTGTGCGCGCGCTTGTGGTAGTGATGTCGTGTGCCGCGTGTGTGTGGGGTGTGGTGCGAGGCGCGGTGTGTGTGTGCGCGTGATGTGTGCGTGTGTGTGTTTCTTTCTTCTTCACGGTTTCGGTCCTCGTCCCTCCGTCAGGTGGCGGCTCAGTCTCATAAGCAGCAGCAGCACAGCGTGGAGCGGCTCAGAAGGACCTGGGCGCCGTCGCCATGACGACCACACACCTTCCACAGGTAGAGACAGACTGTTCCGCCGCTTGTTGTTTGTTGTCCTTTTATTGTGGTATTTTGCCTGAGTGACTTCCTGTCCACAGAGGAGCTGACATAGCCCGGGGGCCCAGTGACCTCATCATACCCGTGGTAACCCGGACGAACGACGAGGAGGAAGAGGACACGACAACGGGACGAACATCGACCACAGCGGTGAGAAAGATCACTGTAAAAACACAGGTACACTGAAAAACCACAGGTAGATACTGTAAAAACACAGGTGCACGGTAAAAACACAAGGTAATATACTGTAAAAACACAGGTATACACTGTAAAAACCACGGTAACACACGGTAAAAACACAGGTATCTGTAAAAACACAGGTAACAACACTGTAAAACAACACAGGTATACACTGTAAAAACACAAGGTTATATCTGTAAAAACACAAGGTATCACATGTAAACACCAGGTATAACCATGTAAAACACAGGTACAAACTGTAAAACACAGGTACCACTGTAAAAAACACAGGTATCACTGGAAAAACAACAGGTATAACACAAAAAAACACGTAAAAAAAACCACAGGTACAAACAACAGGTCCAGAAACAACTGTAAAAACACCAGGTAAAACTGTAAAAACACAGAAGGTAATATACTACTGTAAAAAAACAACAGGTATACGAGCACTGTAAAGAACACCGGTATACACTGTAAAACCACGGTATACTGTAGAAAACAAAGGTATACAACTTGTAAAACACGGTTATAAATACTGTTAAAACCAAGAAAAAACACAGGTACACTGGTAAAAAACCAGGTATACACTGTAAACACAGGTACAAACTGTAAAAACACAGTTACAACGGTAAAAACACAGGGATATACTACTGTAGAAAAACACAGGTAATAACACCACTGTAAAAAAACAAACAGGTATACACTGTAAAA
>NW_020855720.1:0-672 GCF_000972845.2 Larimichthys crocea
TATATTGTCTGTATTCACTGTGTTTTTAAAGCAAATCCTAATGCACATACCTTTACTGCTCAGAATACTTATTTATGCAACATTCATGTAGTAATAAAACATTGTTTTTATCTTCAGGACTGGAGCATCTTCAGATACACAGAACAAAGTTCAGATCAGACGACGGACATCTCCAGAGAAGATTCAGGCAAGTGACGACTCAAATCCATCACCGTCATCATCAAAGACATGATGAATGGATCAGCAGTTTAATGTGTAACTGTGTGAGGAGGTGATGCAGGAGAGAGTCAAGGTAATCTAAAGACCTGAACCCACCTGCATCAAAGCTTCAGAGGGAAAATATCTGGTCATTGTGAACACTCGATTATTTATCTCATATCTCTGTGATAAGACAGTTATGGCAGCTCCTTGTGATAAAAAATGTCTTTTTTTATACGATTTTGATACGTTTTTTGTCTTGACACTGTACATTTTTTTTTTTTTTAGAGTGTGTGTGTTTTTTAGTTTGTGTCATTTATTTTTTATATTTTTACATGATCAATATTGCCAAAGAAGCACTGACAGGGAAATTAAATGAATACTGTGTAATTATTGTTTTGTTTTCTGTGTGATGTTTACAATGATGCACTGATATCTACACGTTACTTTGATGCATGTCTTTGTAAATAAATA
>NW_020855721.1:0-1079 GCF_000972845.2 Larimichthys crocea
TGGGGTGATGCTGATAGAAGGCAGCACCAGTGTTGTGTCCAGACTGTAGTCAAGTAGGCGGGGAATGTAATCCCCTATGAATCATAACAAAATGTCATTTGTTCTTCAATACCTGCAACATTCCCATTGTCAGTCTGCACTGCTGTGCCAACGTACAGCGTCGTAGAGAAGATAGCATGGCTGTGGAGTCATGTTGCCTAAAAAAATGACCTAATTGATTCATTGATTATCAAAACTGTTGTAAACTAATTTCGTTGATCGGCTAATGTTTTCAACTCTAAACTTGGGTTAACAATAATTCTTGCAATTAAGAGCCATGTTTTTTGACACAGAGGAATATGAATGTTATCACTGTTACCTGTTTTATTATTACGAATAGTATTGTAAAGTACCGTTATACTACATATAACATATAACGTATACTTCTATTGATTCATATTCAATAAATTCACATCAACAAATGAAAGTCTGACCTCTTTATTAGGCTACTTGCCACAGATTACTAAGAGGTAAGACAATGCAAAAATGTTATGGTAAACGTAAACATTTGGGAATAGGAACTCTCAGCTGTGTAGTAAATACATCATATTATATAGTGTTAATGTTGTATAGTATTAACACCATGCACTGTATTTCCATACTTATCCATGTGGACATCATACATCCAGTTTAAGCGAGTGTTGATGCTGCTGTGTTTGTGTTAATGAAGGCAGAAGATGGTGTTTATTTGGAGCTGCCTAATTAGCAGCAACAGTAATGAAGCCACATGGGACAAAGTGTTGGTATCTGGATGGCCAGGATAGGATGATTATTTAGACTGGATTTGTCCAAGAAGCTGTTCTTTTTACTCACAACACAACCACAGAAGCGTTACACACAACACACACAATACACACACAAGCTTTTTTTCTCTTGATCTGCTGCCAGAGGAGGTGTGTGCATGAGAACTTCTGTGTGTGTGTGTGTGTGTATGTGTGTGTGTTTTATGTGCATGTTTGTTTATCCCTTTGTATTCAAATGTGTGCTTCTGATTGCATGTGTATGTATCTGTGATCATGTGTCTGTGTGTGTGTGTGTGT
>NW_020855722.1:0-535 GCF_000972845.2 Larimichthys crocea
ACCTTCATGCTTAAAAGCAGAAGTGTTCCCACCACTTCAGGTTTAACCCTCTAACTTTAGACGGAAAAGTCTAAAGTTTTACATATCTGTGAAGATCCAAAACGTTTTTTTGCACTGTTTTCCTGAGATTCCGCGTCTCTGTCCGACACTTACTTGTTCTGTTCCACCACGTAAAAAAATGATTGGAAAATAGATGTTCGGCAGACTCCATGCGCAGTCGACGAATGGACGAACGTTACTAGGCAGACTAATTTCTTTTTCAACCAATCAGTGGAGGGTACCTATAATGTATTCTAGCCAATCATAGGACTCTGCAGTCTTGGGGGGAGGGACAACAGAGAGAGAGAGATGTCTGCGTAGAACAGAGTGACAGAGGGCCCAAAGTGACTGCAAAGTAACAGAGTAACTTCATAAATACTATTTCTATTGAATGACAGGTTCCCCTGAACTTTGTGGAGGGTCTTTGCTTTGCTAAGTGGCATCCCTGAGGAAAATGAGGCAAAAACGCATGGGACCTTTTTTACTGAAAGGGCAT
>NW_020855723.1:0-1627 GCF_000972845.2 Larimichthys crocea
GTCAGGGTGTGTGTCGATCTGAAGCGGCTCAACAAGGCCGTCAAGAGGGAAAGATACGTACTGCCAACGCTGGAGGACATCACTCCCAAGTTAGCTGGAGCCAAGGTATTCTCTACATTAGATGCCTCCAGTGGCGTTCGAAAAGTCCCCTGGACCCCGACGCCAAAAAACTGACCCCACCCTTCATCACCACCCAAGGGAGAGGTTTTGCTTCAACGTCTACCATTTGGCATTTCCTCGCCCCTGAAATATTGCCAGAGCGCTGATGACCGACCTGCCTCAGGGCGCCAGAGGAGTCGTTGTCTGTGATGGACGACATACTTGTCTATGTGAGCGGACGAGAAGAGCAAACAACAGGCGGCCTGAAAGGCCAGTCCTCCAGACAATAAGGGAGTTGTGGCCTGAGAAATCTGAACAAAGCAAAGTTGCCTTTTTCAATGAGTCTGAGATAGACTACTTTGACACATATCAGCGCTGAGGGCATGAAACCCGACACAAAAGTAAAGTGAGTGCGATCACTGAGATGCCCAGCCCAAACAATGTGGGAGAGCTGCGCCAGGTCCTGGGCATGATAAACTACCTGGGCAGGTTTTTGCCAGACCTCTCTACTGTGCTACAACCCGTCACTGACATGCTCAAGAAGGAACAGTGTGTGGGGCATGGGGTGATCAACAAGAGAGAGCACTGCAGAAGGAAAGACATGCTCTCGTCAGCCCCAGCAACTGGCCTACTATGACTCCAACCGTCGCACAGTCGCCAGCGCGGACGCCACAGCTACGGCCTGGGCCGCCACGACTACTTCAGGATCACGACGGTAAGCTAGCCATTTGCGTTCTCTGCTACACTCACAGAATCTGAGAAACGCTACTCTCAAATAGAGAAGGAGTGCTTAGCAGCGGTGTGGGCCTGTGAACGTTTTGTACGTTATGTACAGGGGCTAGACAGTTTTTGCCTCCAGACAGACCACAAACCGCTGGTCCCTTTGATTAATGCGTGTGACCTGGACAAAGCACCGGTGCGGTGCCAGAGACCTTAATGCAGTCTGATGCGTTTTCAATGTGGAACAAGCTGTCCATGTTCCAGGCAAAGAGCTTATCGTGGCAGATGCGCTGTCCAGGAGCCCTCTGGCTCACAAGACGGAGTCTGAGACGGAGCGCGTCGTCGAGGCGTACGTCAATGCAGTGGTGACAAATAAGCCCATGTCATACACACACACACATATATACATACAAGAAGAGGAGCGACGCAGAAGGAGCCAGACGGTCAAGGCGGTCAGCTCGCCAGAGGGCGAAACGGCGGGCGTAAGGACTCACAACGTTTCCCTCCTCTCTCCATTGTACGCCCGCCAGCAATCACCTGTCTGTAACCAATGGACTAGTGCTTAGGATCAGAATTGTGATACCAAACAAGTACGGATCAGACATTCTGAAAAGAATCCACACTGGTCACCAAGGACTGACAAAGTGCCGTGAGCGTGCCAAAATGTCTGTCTGGTGGCCCGGGATTGGGGGCGACATCAACACAACAGTGGTGCAGTGCAAGTTCTGCATAGAGCACAAGCCCAAACAGAGGCGTGAGCCTCTCATCACATCGGCCCTGCCGGAAGGACCATGGCAGAGGATCGGCG
>NW_020855724.1:0-723 GCF_000972845.2 Larimichthys crocea
CCTTCACTCTGCAACCCATATGTAGTGATGGAAGAGATCAGAGTTTTGCATTGACTCCTCCTCCTCACAGAGAAACACACCACATCTCAAAAACACACTTCAACTCATTGTTTTACCTTTTATTTATATTTGTTTTAATTATGATAATGCTGTTTATGTAATTTAACTGTAATGCTTTTTTATACACAGATTTCCAGTATTTATTGAATCTGCTAACCAGCTTCTGGTGAGCCATACTGGAGAATTCATGTGTAAATGTTTAATGTAACACTGTCACAAGTCACAAGCCACAACATCAGCTGTTGCTTTCATCGTGTGCAGTATATGTGTGTATGTGTGTATGTGTGCGTTTAGACTATCACTGTCATAGTGTCATCTGACTTCATGTCTTCTGCTGCCAACTGTTGTTGGTTGTTCATCAATTGTTAATCACAAATTCCACGTCATAAATAAACATTATTGTGTCTTAATTTGTGGAATTATTTAACAGCTGTACTTTAGTTTATTTCAGCTACCAGATTATTTTGTTTGCTGTGATCCCTTCATGAACAAATGACCTTTATTGTATTGTTAATTGCTTCATGGTTGAGTTAAAATATTTATCAGTAAAAAGGTTTCAAGACTTTGCAGTATTTAAAACAGGTTGTCAAATAAAAAATATGAAACAATTTATTGTATGAAAAATATTAAACATAAAATTCACAATAGCATAAAGTATACATT
>NW_020855725.1:0-1461 GCF_000972845.2 Larimichthys crocea
GTCCGTTTTAGAATTGATTTTAAACGTCTGTTTGTTTTTAACACCATTAATGGCTTGGCCCCCTTTTCTTTGTCAGAGATTTTAACTTTTCGCAGTTGTGGCAGAGCTCTGCGGTCTTCGCTCCGGATCTCCCTTGGTTCGGCCGATGCTTCGCCTGCCTCACTTCGTCCGCTTGGCGTCTCTCTCATGTGTCCATCCTCGCCTCCTCCTCCTGAGTTCCCCGTCAATCGGTTCCTGCTGAGTCATTCCTGACTTTCACCTGAATCCTTTCTGAGTTCCCCGTCAATGTGTCGTGAAGCCACCTTTATTTCCTGGCCAGGACCACTCTCCTCCTGCTCATTGGTTCAACTGGCACCTGTTAACAAATGGGTGGAACCTCCCAGATGTGGTGACAGTCATTAAAATGGTGCGTTTACGGCAGTAGAAATTAAAACCACAAGCATGCCAATTAAACACTAGTAAAAACATGCAAATTAAGAGCACAACATAAATAAAAGCATGCAAATAAAACTCAAAACAGTAAAAAGTAACAATTGTACAACCATGCTAAATATGATGTTGGTGCTCTTATGTTTGTCTTGTGACTTTCTGTTTTATTTTGAAATTTACCTGCCCTCTCATTTCAGGTCACTTGCCCTTACTTAGTGTGTCACCTGTTGTCGTGATTCCTGTCTCCACCTGTTCCCCATTACCCATCTCTGTGTCTATAGAAGTTCTGTGTCTCCCTTTGTCCTATGCCAGAGTGTTTTCGTCCTTCGTGCACCCTATCGACCACATGCACTGTTTTTCCAGAGGTTTCCTGTTTCCTCGTCTTGCCTTTTTTCCTCCACGTGTTTTTTGTTTCCCTCCTTTAGAGAGTTTTTTTTGTTAAATAAATTTGTCCTCCTTCCCGTCCAGACCTGACACTAAGAACAGTCTTCCTGGCCCGTGACATCTTCTCACACTTTAATGTTAGCAGTCCCTGCTACATTATCCGTCACCAAATCTTCTTGGGGGTTGTCCCAAGTTTGTCTTGTGGAACGTCGTGGTTCAGTCTCTGGTTCTTCTCTCTTCCAAGACACTGGTTTAATTAAAATGATCTTACATTTTCAAACTTTCATTTGAGTGTTTCTATTGGCTGTGTCAGGTGTTGTTCTAACCAGAGTGTGGTCACAGTTCAGGTGAACAGGAACTTGTTTAATAAAATCACACATGAAAAAATACATTTACCAGAAAAATGAAAAAACTTCACAAACATGCATGAAACTCAACATTGTCAAAATCGTTAACCTTCAAAATAAAACACTTCCTGTCTGGTGTAATCCAGGTTACCAGGCTCTTAATAAAAGTCCAGTCATCATTTAATTAATTAGAACAATAAATTAATAAGTTCATGGTTTGTGTCACATAAATAGATCAACAGATAAAGAAATGGATAGTTTGATTTGAAATACATCAAATGAATAAATAGAATTTATGATT
>NW_020855726.1:0-641 GCF_000972845.2 Larimichthys crocea
TGTATACAAACATGCTAAACCATGATTTCATTTCCAATGAAGATGTAGGTGGACTGTCGTTACAGCCTCATTTCACCTCACAAATGTAACGTTAAATCACATAAAATCTTCTTTAGCTTTAACAACTCTGGAGAAAAAGATTCATTTCACAATTACAGATCTATTTACTAGAAAATTTCTAAAGAAATTTTGAGTGTGACTCACTCTGGCACGTCGCCCCCATGCATTATTACTGACACTGCTCAGCAAATTCAGTACTAGAAAATTCCTGCAGAAATTTTGAGACTGAGAGTGGGCTGTTGAGCATTAGCATGGTAACATTAGTATATTAACATTAGCATGTATTTAATTCTTAGTGCCTAATGCTAATTAACATGTTAACATTAGTATGTGAGCATTGGCATGTTAACATTAATATGTTAGCGCTGATGTGCTGACGCGCTAGCAATTACCATTAGCATGTTAGCATTAACATGTTAACATTAGCATGTTAGCATTAGCATGTTACATTAGCATTTTAGTGCTGATGCGTTGACGCGTTAGCAATTAACATTAGCATGTTGGCATTAACATGTTACCATTATCATGCATTTAATTTCTAGTGGCTAATGTTAAGTAGCAGTAATTTTAGCATTGGTCGC
>NW_020855727.1:0-1582 GCF_000972845.2 Larimichthys crocea
ACCGACAATCAGCTCGACAGCATGACGAGTGTTTTCGCAGTTTGTAGCAACGAGTTGATAAAAGGTATAATGACCTGATTTCTATGAGACTCGATTGCAAGTGAATGAGTGGCAACAACTCCCCTCCACGACTGCCCAACGGGATCCGTCCCCTCAAACTCAATCTAGATACCCGGACCTCAGGGTACTTTCCAAACACAATTATAACTAACTGTTGTGAGATTTCCTGTGAAAACTGCCTGGGAGGAGGCAAGAAATCCGGATAATTGCCATAATTGTGCATTTCTTGCTCACTGTCCCTGTATGCTGTGTGAGCGGTTTGCAGTGACCCGGAAGCCGCATTCCTCAAAAAAAAAAAAGTGATGTATACTCCCGAGGTTCTCCGGGAAGAGCTTTATCTGTCTCTCACATGATTTCTCTCCCACACAAATCTCCCCCTCCTCCTCCACCTCCTCCTCTACGCCCGTAAAGTACGTATGTCAAGTGGAAGTGTAATGTATGTCGAGCATGCGAGCCTTATTCCCGGGGCAACGGCGTGCAAAGAAGAAAAGTTGAGCAATTTGTCAGTTCTTGCCGCCGTTGCCGATGCTCGTCCACAGAAGTTTGTTCAAAGTTGTTCTCAGAAACCGTGAGATGTTTTCTGTCTCCACTCCAATGAGTTGGGGGAACAAAAAAAAAAGAGTGGAAGAAGATGCCGGTGAAAGTTTTCCTACAAATTATCGTGACAATTCTCATCATTTGTCGAGGCGCAGTTACAGTTTGCTTACAGGATGTTTGGCTTTGCTCGTTCCCGTCATGAAATAATGCAACAGCAGCGCTTCACAGGCTGTAGAAATATATGGTGAACTACTCGGAAATAATAGAGTATGATGTTTCTCTTAAATTTAAAGGAATATTTTGGAAAATACACCTTTTTCTCTTAAATTTAAAGGAATATTTTGGAAAATACACCTTTTCAACAGCTGATTAAAGTAAAATATAATTAGAAGCTACTCTTAAATCTTAACCGAGATTGAGATAAATAGATATATCCTAAAAAATATCAAACATCCATTAAAGTCTGATGAGCTTGGAGTGAATGTATTGGTCTAGAAAAGTTACCAAAGCGACATTACAGAGAAGGGAATAAGCTGTCGCCCACACACCTTTAAAGGTCGACTCTGGTGGGACTCGAACCCACAACCTTTGAATCACTTCTCCCGTATTCAACTAGAAGTCCAACGCGCTATCCATTGCGCCACAGAGCCACACACTCAAACAAAGAACAGAAAGAACAATGAATCTGATTTTGGCTTTTCACAGTCAACTTGTCTGCTTTAGGCCTAAAAGAACAATAATAGATTGGGTTGAAAACAGATAATATGACCTTTAGTATGCAGTGTTTTTGCAGTTTTGTCTTCTCTGTAAAGGGATAACATCGCTGACTTATTCTCCACAACAATTCGACGTCTCTAGAAATTATCCTGACCCCCAGGTTGAACAGAAACTCTCTGATGCGACTGGTATCGCTTGATTTTACAATAAACTTTCTCATTTATCCAAACCTGGGGCTGAGCTCCCAATAAAGTAAACCGATGGACGA
>NW_020855727.1:2102-5184 GCF_000972845.2 Larimichthys crocea
TGTTTTAAACTCTTTGTATCTCTGGAGCGAACTAATCAACCAGAGCTGAAACACAATGAAATGTGTTACTGAGGCCTGACTAATGAACATACATATTGGATTAGTGTACTAAATGTTGCTGTTATTCCAAGGTTCATGGTGGGTAAAGGATAAAGGGTTGTTTGAACTAAGTTGTAATTCAGAACCTTCAGCGGACTTAAGGCAGGCTATATGACACCTGAGCCGCCTGTAACAGCACCCACCTGTCAGTCAAAGCGTCCACGCTCTTAATCCTGCATAACTTTAAGCCTTAATATAATGTGAACAGGTGAGTTGTATATAAATTCACCCTCAGTACAGTTGTCATGAACGGGGAAATTAGCTACAGAGACCAAAACTGTTTTTTGTACCAGGCTGTAAACATGTTTATTTCTGCTGTCTAACATGGGGACTTATGGAGACTGACTCACTTCTGGAGCCAGCCTCAAGTGGACAACAAGAGGAACTGCAGTTTCAAAATTTTTAGATCCAAACACATGATTTGAGGCATAATACGTAGCACTGTGCAGTTGGTTAGTTAGTGCCAAAATCTGCCCAGAGAGATGCATAAATGAATACTGAATCTTTGGGTTTGGCATTTTTTCATGTGCCTCAAATACATTTTGTTCACGGCAGTATATGGCACTGTTTCTTTGCCAGGACCTCTTCTCTGTCTCAGTTATTTAAGCTCCAACAGTCGAGGCTTAGGCGTACTGAAATAAGGATGTCCATTTCTATAAACCTTACCATCTACAGATAAACTAGAAATAACCTTAAAGTTTCCCATACTGGGCTGAACGTTTTATCTCCTGACCGACCCGCTACCTGCTGGCAGGATTTCATCCCTGTGAGGAAAAAGTACTTTCCACCACCTTCAATCACCTTCAGCTCGAGATCAGAGGAGGATAAGACGATGAAGAGTAATGTCTTACTAAATCATCACTTTTCAAAAAACGGACCAGTGGTGGTGAAATAATGAAATACATTTACTGAAGTTACTTAAGTACAATTTTAAGGTAATCTACCTGAGTATTTAGCATAAGATCTTCTCTTATCAGGTCATTTTAACACTATAATTGAAGTATTGTATTAAAGTTTTCATTTTATTACAAAGAAAGTTAAAGATTTTTGTTAAATCTTGAGATATTTTCAAAAATACTGCAAAATAAGGTTGTTTAGGACTCAGTTACAGAGAGAAATCTTTATATTATAAACCCTTTTTAAAATAGTTCAAACTAGCTACAATAGAAATGCTGTTCATCAAGAATAATAAGACAAACTGCGATACTCTAGTGTCACTTCTAGACGCCCCCAAAGTCAGGTTGGGCTGGACTGATGGGTCAGTAAAACACCCAGGACTTGATACTTTGAGCTCATTTAATTGATAATACTTAGAGTACTTTTACATGGAGGTATTACTACTTTTACTAAAGGGAAAGATCTGGATGCAGAAACCTGAAAAGCAATCCCAGAAACGCACATCAACGGCAATCAAAGGCGATAAGCTGACTCATCCCTCAACTGACCACCTGAACGCCGCCTTCACTTCACACTCGAATTAACGAGCCTCCCCTGGCCCCCTTTGTTTTTTATCCAACCCCCAAAGAATTTATTTCCCAAAAAAGATGGGGGAGGCACCGCCGTCACCACCTTCCACCTGAATCGCTATCACCCAATCAAATCCCCTTTTCAACCTCCACTCGATGAGGCACAGATAGGAGTTAAGGTGACCTCATTCTGAATGAGGCCGGGCTGAGGCTGTATAATTGGATACACTCTGACATGAGATTGAGTTTATCCCAGGTAAAAAAAATATATATATTTTTTAAAAGCCCTCGCTGACCCAATTTCTCCGAGTCTTTGCTGCGAGATGGATGTTTGTGAATGAGAGTAATCACTTTAGAGATGAGGCTCAGAAACAACAAACAGCTCCTTGCGGTGACGTACGCACGCCAGAGGTCGACGTCGTCTTCGTGTACCTTTGACTCCTGTGAAGGATGCAAAGGACATGCCTGGTTTTGTATTTCCAGCATGACTCCGGTCCACCACATTTAGTCCAGACCGCATGTTCCCCCAACAGGATGAAGTCGACTGACCTTTCCTCTACAGGTTGAGGTTTGAGTGAAAGGCCCCCGGCTTTATTAACCTCCAGAAAAACTAGTTTGGTCACCTATGCACAGACAAATACCAAAAAGTCAGCAGACAACATGTGAAACAAACACTGCCACGACAACAGTAGAAAGTCTGACACACTCACTGACACATAATCCAAAAGGACATCTGCCTAGCCGCTATATAATAATAATAATTAATCAATTTATTAATGAAACCACCAACTATTTCACTGATTTTGGTGAAACTGGATCATATTTTATGGAGAAAATGTTTTCTGTTTGATGTCCTCCGTCTACTCCGCCTTAAAACTCCAATTTACAGAGTTTCTTGATGGACAGTGAAGGGGAGAGGAGTCAGTGTCGTGCCAGAACAGGAGCTGGTCAAGTGGACGATGTAACCAGGCTCAGCAGCCTCTGTGGACAAAATGACAGAGGCGTAGATGCTGGAGTTGGCCTGCTTGAACTCAACTGACGAGGCTCAGTTGCAAGAGTATTTCAGCCAAAACCGTTGACAACAAATTGATGTTTTATCCGATATAAAAGATACAAGTTAACGACACCTACACCATGCTGTGTGTGTGTGTGTCTCTCATTGATATTCCCGACACTAAAAGTCTCAGATTCAGCGTCTCGTCTGACACGTCTATCACCAAATCTCCGGAGACGTCGTGTGGTCTCAGAGCACTTTTGTAAAAGATAAGACTCCCTCACTGTATTAAACACCTCGGAGTATGGACGACACCAGGAGTTACAGTGTTAAGGAGCTTTAAATCCACACAGTTTGTGTCTGTATCTCTGCAGAAACACTTCCTCCACGCTTCAGTACATCTCCCTCTCTCCCTATTATTCACTCACTGTCTCACTTTGTCTCTCCTCCTGTCTCCCTCTCACATTTTTCTCACTTTTCTGATCTGTCTCTCTCTCTTTCTCTCTCTTGCTTGCTCTGTCTA
>NW_020855728.1:0-654 GCF_000972845.2 Larimichthys crocea
AAATTACAGGTAATAATAATAATAATAATAATAATAATAATAATAATACATGAATGAATTTGAGCTCAGAGTTTTTTTAGGAACCATACCTTCAACTGAATCTATTTCCAACTTTTCAGCTGGACCATCAAATATAAGTATCAGCGGTCAAGCCCTTTTGATACCTGGGATAGCTTCCAACTTTACCTGTTCAGCTGATTGCTCCCCCTCCTGCAACTACTCATGGACTGTTGACTTGGATGGCAAACCATTCAGTACTGTACAAGGCAACACCATTTCAGTCATTCCACCAAGTACTGCCACCTCTGAAAGTCTGATCTGTCATGCTACGAACACCATTTCAAATCTCTACATCTCCAAGACTCTGATTTTGAGTGTGGCAAGTATGTGAAAGAAATTATTTTTATGTTATGATTATCAGTCAATAGAGTTGTGAATTTGGAGAAGCTATTTCTGACACCTCTGATTACAGAAGAAAAATTCCATACACTTTCCCAAAGATGTGACATGACTCTTAGTTGGAGCACTTGTACATCTTGAACATAATGATGAAACTATCCTGATTAAATCATCAGTGCATAACATTTAGGACACTATTAGAAAATATCTGGTTCTTTAATAAAAATTTGAAAGTACGAGCCTGTGTACACGATA
>NW_020855729.1:0-652 GCF_000972845.2 Larimichthys crocea
GGTACTTCTGGACTTCTTCCTCACATATCATTTCTAGGCTCAGTAGTCTAGACTTGCTCTTTGTTTGTGCGAGGTGATTTTCAAATGCCTCGAGCACAATTTTAGTCACAGCGTTCATGAAGTCCACACACATCTCTGTTATGACAGCTCTAGTTTGGTCATCTATTGTCCCAGATATCACTTTAGCCCACTGTCCCGACGTCAGCTGGGCCAGGAGAAAGTCAACAAGTGGCTGCATCTTCTCTGCTGATACCCGTGGAGGCCCCTGATACATATCCATATCGTTATTGTCTGAACTCATGGTGTCTGTGGTGTTTGTAGTCACTCCTCTGTGTATCCTGAAAGTTTTCTGAAGAATCCCAAACGAAGACGAAATCTTTGTGGATCCTTGTATTTATAAACTTACTGGATGACGTCACGAGTCAGATCAAAGGCGCTCGTGGCTAAACCACGCCCCCAAGCAACGGTTGTCAAGTAGCCCCTTAGCAACCGTAACTAGGCAGAACGAGCAAACCTTTCTGCGCTGAAACTAATTCAAACTAATTACCAAACTAGTTACCATGGTTACGGGAACGCCCTGAAACCTTTTTAATGATAATCAATAAGACGTTTTTTGGTTGGTTTGACGGTACAAAATCATGAATGTAGCCTG
>NW_020855730.1:0-641 GCF_000972845.2 Larimichthys crocea
TTACAGCTAGTGCTAACGCGCTAACATTAACATTAGCATGTTAACATTAGCATGTATTCTTAGTGACTGAAAATGAGTGGCTAGCACTAACGTGCTAGCAATTAACATTAGCTTGTTAGCATTATCATGTTGGCAATGAGCATGTATTTAATTCTTAGTGGCTAATAGTAATCAATTAACATTAGCATGTTAGCATTGGCATGTATATAATACTTAGTGGCTAATGATAATTGTTAACACGCTAGCTGATCTGCTGTCATTATCGTTTCAGACAGACAACACGCTAGCAATTAACATTAGCATGTTAACATTACATGTTTACATTAGCATGTATTTAATTCTTAGTGGCTAATGTTAATTAGCTTTAGCAGGTTAACATTAACATGTTAACAATGATCATGTATTTAATTCTTAGTGGCTAATGCTAATTAACATTAGCATGTTAACAATAACATGTTAGCAATGATCATGTATTTAATTCTTAGTGGCAAATGCTAATTAACATTAGCATGTTAACAATAACATGTTAGCCATGATCATGTATTTAATTCTTAGTGGTTCACAGGTGGTTGTTTATTCACCACAGGGGTGTAGTCTGTGATGAGGTGAACAAGGCTGTGATCAGAGCGACCCAGCGGGGG
>NW_020855731.1:0-792 GCF_000972845.2 Larimichthys crocea
ACGCAATTTGGACAACATGTAGTTGTGTCCTCCATGACCAACTTGTTGATGTATGTGCCTTAAGAGAATGTCTGAGATGTGAAGCTCTTTGGGCAAGATAGCAGGATGTTTAGCATCTTCAGGTAGAACTGCCCTACTTAATCGTCCACCAACCCTCAGGATACCATCCTCTAGCACAGGTGAGAGCTTGAAGATGCAACTACTCTTCTCTACGTTTCTGCCACTCTGTAAACTGGAGAGTTCATCAGGAAACCTCTTCTTCTGGTTTCCCTTTCAGCATTCAGCACTTCATCGACCGTGAGCAAACCTCTCATTGTCAGGTTTGATGTGTGTTTGTCTTTAACCATTCCATTTTCCTGCTCCAAGGAAGATCTTTGTTGTTCCCGTGAGTCAGACTGGGTGGAGGCTGTGTCAGACAATTTCCTCTGCTAAGACACCGCAGCAAGTTCTTCAGCCTGATAACCCAAGCCACAGCCCTTCTTGCTTTTAATGTTTAAATGTCTAATATGTTTTTAGTGCACTGTCTTTATTTGTTATGATGATTTAATGTTCTTCTCTGTAAAGTGTCTTTGAGTACCCTGAAAAGCGCTTCCAAATAAAATGTATTATTATTATTATTATTAAACGGGTCCAAGAGGAAAAATGATGGATCAGCTGAGTGGTTGCGTCCACATGCTCTGAGGTCTGCACCACATCCACTGCAAAACTGACCTTGACTTCAGGGTCGCTTGGCAGAAGCTCGTCCAAACAATCTAGACTCACAGGCTAGTCCTGCTCAGGATACAGAAGATA
>NW_020855732.1:0-586 GCF_000972845.2 Larimichthys crocea
GCTGTTTTGATTGACAGGTAAGTGCCGATTGTGTTGTTGTTGAATGTGACATGTGTGCTGTGCAGGATAGAAAATGTAAATTTTTTATAGATTAGAAAATGTAATTTTTTACTTTTGCATACTTCAGTACAATGTATGTATTGAATAATTAAAGTGATATATGTGTAACGGTTAAAACCATAAAGTATAACTCAGCAAATTTTAGACATATTAGAAACTGTCTCTTTTTAGACGCAGCCAAGATATTTATGCATGCTATGATTCTTTCCCATATGTCTTATTGTATTACATGTTGGGGGCAGGCTGGAGAAACAACCATAAGACCTCTTGAATCCATATACAAACAAACTCTAAAATGCATTTCCATCACTGTGGGGTACTGGAAAAATACAATTTATTGAGCTTTGAGAATTTTAGATTATTTTAAAATTTGTGCCTTGTTTATAAAACTTTAAATGGTTTGGCCCCTCCTCCACTATGTGACTTTGTGTATACTCGCTCAGTAAGCGCTATCAGATCCTCCAGAATATCCTCTGTACGAGATTGTACCATACCAATTCATCGCTCTGCATTTGGGCAACCAGCC
>NW_020855733.1:0-724 GCF_000972845.2 Larimichthys crocea
TATAAATAGAGACATCACTGAACATGACAACAAATCGATCTTATCGTATCATCATTTTATCTTATTGTGACGTTACGTAACGTTAACGCTGACACAACGATAAGGTGTTTTTTTGTTTTATTTTCTGTTTTATTTTGAAAGGGTTCTTGTGTATTTTAACTTCCTGCCTTTGTTCGTTTTCCCGCCACTTTTGACAACGTGTCCTTCCCTCGTTAGTCTCACCTGTGTCCTGTCCATCAGCTGTCATGTTCATATAGAAACATTAAAGAATCCAGCTGTGATGACACAGCACACCTGACAGGTGAACAGACTGACCTGAGCACAGTGAAGGCAGCATGACCGTGACGTCGGCCCGGACGGCGGCCGACAGGCCCATGCCGAAGGCCGCCAGGACGGCCACAGCCAGCGTGGTGTGGACGCACAGCCACAGAGGCTGTTTCTGCAGGAAGAGCGCCGTGACCCCGTACAGAGACGCCAACAGCAGCCCCAACACAAACGCCACAAGGCTCCGCCCACCCTCCAACAGGTGACCTTTGACCTTCCTCCAGCTGCTGCGACGGGCGCGTCCTGCTGACCTGAGGACGGAAAGGTTACTCAGTCTGTTAGCTGCTGTTAGCTGCTGTTAGCACAGTCTGTTAGCACAGTCTGTTAGCTGCTGTTAGCACAGTCTGTTAGCTCAGTCTGTTAGCTGCTGTCAGCACAGTCTGTTAGCTCAGTCTGTTAG
>NW_020855734.1:0-680 GCF_000972845.2 Larimichthys crocea
AATAACAATAATTGAATAAATCATCGTTGGTTGGACTGCAGCGCTGTGGCTTTGGTCATTCTTGGGAGTGGGGGAAAGAGGGAGCGTCCTTTTTCTTGTTATGTTCGGTTCCCCTAGGCCGGACGTAACAGCTCACTGTCACTCAGATTTTTCATATTTTGTCTGTTCGACGTTTGAGCTGCTGCATCTGCTCACACACACACATGCTGCGCTCCCTCGGTTGCCTATATAACTAAATATTTAATGAAAGTGTCGGAGCAGCTTACTGTATTCAGACGGGACGGCGTTGGCTTTAAACCGCTGATGGGATATTTATGTCTGTGCAGGCAGACGGCTGCTGTGCCGGCGCCGGCCTTTTGAAGTCCTCTCCTCATGAGGGATGGAGAAGAACAGTACGAGACAGAGGAAAGATGGAGGCATTAGCAGCCGCAGACTGCTTGCTGTTAATTGATTGCTCTCCGCTGAGACACCTGATGTGCCGTTATTATTGCGGTGGGATTTCTCACAGTTTTCCCCGAGGTGATTTGGGGAGTGCAGACGCTGCTGAATCAGTGTTTGGGCCTGCTGTGGACGGGTCGCTGCAGCTGCAGGTGGTGCAGGACTGCACCTGTTTGTTCTGAAGCTAAAGCTGAAGTTGTTGAGTTATTATCCACATCCCACTCTCTCCTTTTCTCTTCTTA
>NW_020855735.1:0-533 GCF_000972845.2 Larimichthys crocea
ATCTATGGACGATGCAAGGCGGTAGTATCTATTGTTTCATGTTTCTAATCAGAACAAGTTGAAGTGAACAGAGCAGTCCTGTCTACAGTAACAATCAAATGAAAGCTGAGCGCCCTCCTCATCTTCTCACTATTGCTAACGTAGCATTAGCTTCTTAACAGTTAGTTAGCTGAACGATTTTATAACTGATTTTATAACTGACATTTTATGTTTCCGTGACTTTGTCACAAAAACAATAAGGTGAAAAAACAGACATTTAGTTTCAGTAAGTTAACAATGACCTGAACATTTTGTTGTGACAGTATTTGACTCACCTTCAGTTTCCCGCCGTCGGTGTCAGCAGCACTGTGTGTGTGTGCGCGCGCCTGCGTGCGTGTTTGTACACGCGGGAAGAAGGTGCGCGTATCAGTGAAAACATGGACTGGAGTTTCATTGATTCAGGTTTTATATCATTGAAAACATGGACTGGAGTTTTATTGATTCAGGTTTTATATCAGTGAAAACATGTACTGGAGTTTCATTGATTCAGGTTT
>NW_020855736.1:0-525 GCF_000972845.2 Larimichthys crocea
GTTTGTATACCTGGAGTATGTAACACAAATAATTTCCCCCTGGGATTATTAAAGTACTTCTGATTCTGAATAATATTTATTATTTGTATCATGGTTACCTTTCTTTGCAATATTTCTTACACTCTTTTTATACATCATGCCACTTTTATCCTCAGTACTTGTCTGTTTGAAGGTGTTTATTGTGTAGGTTATAGATATTTCTGTGTTTATTGTTGTGTTTTTTTGCCTTTTCTACTTTTTTCTAACTCTGTAGTGTGTGCTACACTTTCCTCTGCTGCTGTAATAAGTACATTTCCCCGTGGTGGGATGAATAAAGTATATTTAATCTAATCTAATCTAATCTAATCTAATCTAATTGGGAAAGACACTGAACCCCAAATTGCTAAATGACTAAATGTAACTTCTGAAGTTTTGTTTAATCCACACACACACACACACACTGAGGACTTTAGACTTAACTAAACTTGTAGATTACATTAAACTCCAACACTCAGATGTGTGTTTCTAACCTGTGGTGAGTCTGGA
>NW_020855737.1:0-15182 GCF_000972845.2 Larimichthys crocea
GCCACAATCATTATGATGATCATGACATCTTTTGACTTCCAGAGGAGCTATTTTTTGTAGACTTTCAGAGCAGAAAAAGACAAGTACAGTATATACATATAACACAACTTGGAAAATTGCACCATCTTTAATGGTGTTAATTGTTTGAATATTTAATTTGCCTGACCTGATTTCTTCATAACTCTAGCTGGAGCCCCAATACTTCCTCCCAATATCTCTCAGCCGTGCCCACGATTCCACGTTAAGGGCACCGAAAGCCTTCTGTTCAAGTCTGACCCCGAAAATACACAGCATGCGGAACGGCTGCAGAACGGCTCTGCTCCGGAACGACTGCGTACCGCAACTCACACATAATCCGTTTGTGATGCGCTCAGGTGCGTCTCCACCGGCCACTGAGCGTCGCAAGAACACACGAGATCTCGCGACTTCACGCATAATCGCCGGCTGTAGTCTCTTTGACTCCTGCAATGGCATTCCACGCTGCATCTTTTTTCTGGTGTCCTTATAAAAAGGATGTGAGGTGTCATCAATGATTACGCCTGAAAACCCCTCACCTGTTGACTTCAGGTCGCCCCCGCCCATTATGACATGTTCTTGTATGAAACTCGATCTTCGTGAACACGGAGTATTTTATTTTGAAAATCAACCGGGGTTTTATTTTGTATTTTGTAGCTGATTTCCTTCCCCGCACGGTCTGCTCTGTGCTGAATTTATGCGCCGTGCTCCGGCGTCCGTGAACAATAGAAGCTCTGCGTATGTGTTGCGGAGGGCTGCCGGATATGGAGCTATTTTTGTCTCAAAAATAACCGTAAACGCACAGAGAGTGATCTACAAATGTTCCTTGATTTGCACACGTGTTTTGCTATCCACAAATACAAATTTCTAATTTGTAACTTGTATTTTGGTTTTTACAATATACGTGTATTTGTAGAATATTTTCCTATTTGTAAAACAAAAAAGCCATTTGTGAACTGAATTCTGTTTGTGAAGCGTGATTCTGCATTTGTGGATCACCATTCACACACACACTTCTCTATTCACACACACGCATCTCTTTCCTCAGTTACGCTTTTTTGAGACATTCCTGCCGAGATCCGCAAAGATCCACAAACAAATATTCGGGATTCACAAATGGCCGCCCTCCTCACCACTAGGTGGCAACGTTGTTCTATGTTGTTCTATGTGTACATTGAACGTTATATTTATTCAGCTTTCTGGCCGTAAAAACAACATTTCAGTATATCTGGCATTGTCTGAGGACATTTCTAGCGAGAAATGTGCGTTTTACTCTCTAAATCTATGTTGAATGAAAGCAAATTGTGTTTTATCAGTCCTCTAGCGATAATTTATCGTCATGGTTACCATAGTGTAGCAGTTAAATGCTTTCCGGAGCATGGAATTCTATTCATCCATGTTCTGAGTCTAAATCCTTGAGGCCGATCGACCGTGATGAGTTCTGTTTTACCTGCTACATTAGCCAGCCTAACCTGTTACATCCCAGAACATGGACGGAGGGGTCTGCCACCGTTGTTATGGTAACCATGATGATAATTATCGCTAGAGGACAATAAAACACAATTTGCTTTCATTCAGCCTAGATTTAGAAAGTAAACATTACACTAAAACTTTTCTCGCTAGAAATGTCCTCCGACAATGCCAGATATATCTTGAAATGTTGTTTTTACGGCCAAAGCTGAATAAATATAACGTTCAATGTACACAGAGAACAACACGGCCACCTAGCGGTGAGGGGGGCAGCCATTTGTGAATCCCGAATATTTGTTTGTGGATCTGTATGGATCTCGGCAGGAATGTCTCAAAAAATGCGTAACTGAGAAAGAGATGCAGATTGCAGAATCCGCTTCAAACAGAATTTTCAGTTTTACACATTTTTTGTTTTTACAAATGGGAAATATATTTAAAAATACACGTATATTTGTAAAAACCAAAATACGAATTAGAAATTTGTATTTGTGGATAGCAAAACACGTGTGCAAATCAAGGAACATTTGTAGATCACTCTCTGTGCGTTTACGGTTATTTTTGAGACAAAAATAACTCCATAGCCGGACGCCACAGTCGTTCCGGAGCCGTGACGCAGCGGGGACGGAGACTGTGTGAGCTGACACATTGACAATGACTAACATTGAAACGTATCGACTCCGTCACCGTGGTGGAGCCGTTCTGCATGAGTGTTTTTAGCCTTTACACTTGAAGGGCCCATGTTCAAAATGTATTTGACAAATCCAACAACTCAGTGAGGTACGTTTTCAACTGTGTTGTCTGTTTGAATCTACACCCTTTGAGTTCAGCCACAAACCTTTGTGAAAATTTGTATTTTTTAAGTTTAGTCTTTTATTCAATTACACAATTCCAAGACATAACTCTTTAAAAAGTTTGTAGTCTTACTCTCGAACTCTTCCATAATCTTCCAGAAAGAGTAAATCCACATTGGGATTTTTGAGTTGGCCATGAACTGCACAAAACTAATGATGTGCATTGCACCTGTTTGCGTTCTGCAGCATTTTCTTTGTGGGGTTGGCACCTGCCACATGGCCTTGATAATCTCTGACCAATTTTTCTGAAGAGATGAATCCAGAAGAAAAAATATCAGATCAAATGATCAGCCTCTCATCCGGCTCTGCAGTGGCCTGATAACGAGCCACTCATTTGAATCCGGTGTGTTGGGCAGGAAACATCTAAAAAACATGCAGGGCAGTGTCCTGAGGAATTAGGATTAGAATTAGGGATGGGAATTTCATAATCAAAGCGATACGATACGCATCTTGATACACTGCAACGATTCGATACATTCAGATAATGAATTGCCAGTGTAAGATGCGATACGATTCTCCCACATGCTGCGATACGGTGCGATACAGTACGATTTAATTCTAATACAATGCGGTCCAGTGCGATTCGATACGATACGATGCAATGCAGAAGAAAAGTGCACCATGGAATACAGAGTAGTTCAAGTTATGGCACTTGAAGCATTAAAGCTATGCCTTTTATTTAAAACACATAAAGTAACAGAGTGCTTACAGGTCTCTCTGGAACTGTAGTACCAGTATAACCTTAAACAAAAAGGTTCCTCTTTAGTGCATGTTGTGAACAACTCAAGACCTACAAAAGTTAAGGTTTCCAGGTTAAGCTTTCAAAGTGCATTTAGTTTATACAGGAGGTAAAACAAATAAAATGGGCTACTAAAAAAAAGATTAAGGCCAGGAGATTCCCTCCAATATAACAACTTAAAAAACCAACAAAGGGACTCCATTGCATTTTCCTCCAAATGTAAATGATTCACAGTTATGAAACAATGAGATAACAAGAGAGCAACAGTTCAGGCTACTGAATTGAAACATTTAACCCAGATGTGTCTTTTTCAAGTTCTTTTTAAGAAAGATCAATTGATCAACATGGTCAGGGTGCAAGAGACTTCGTTGGGCAGTAACAATATTGCCTGCACTGCTAACACACGCTCAGAGACACGCTAGTTGCTGGGATGGACAAGTAATCTTTGGCTAAAGATGAAGGAGTGGTAGGTCTGCCTGCTTTTTCCACCACTGCAACACATCACCGCCTAGTTCTAAGAGTCTCTTTCTCTGTATTTTAAAATTCATCCTTAGCTTTCTCCCTTGTGGTCTTCATTGGTGTTCTTGTGGTGACAAACTCTCCAAACAGCTGGTCCATGCAGTCTTCTTTTTGGGAGAAGGCAAGACATCATCATCTATAGAGGACATGTGCAAGATTATTAGTGTTGACAACTACGAGCAGTCAACACCGCACAACCACACACACTATTTAACCATAATAACATGTACATGCATTGCATACACCAACAACATCTTAAACTGTGTGCTGTATTAAAAAGATCTGCATCTTTCAGATAAAAGATAAAATATATCATAAATGAACAGTCACTACTCCAAGCACAGTCAAAACAAACCTCTTCTTCTTCTATGTGGGGCTTCTATCACCTCCTCCTTCAGCTGCCCCTCCTTCATCCAGTGCCCCTCCATCATCCAGTGCACTCCTTCATCCAGTGCACCTATGCCTTTCATCTGACAAACCATATCAAAGTCAAATTGTATTTATTGTCAAAAATCTATGTAACAAGTGTTTGCACAGAAGTTGATATGAGACATTGACATCTTACACACACACAGTGCCGTAAAGAATACAACATAATATACCTTATTTAAATTTCATTCAACTAAACATTAGACAACGACCAAAATTAACTAAGGTATTGAGCTAGTGTGTGTGTGTGTGTGTGTTTGTGAGAGAGGGGGGGGTAGAGTGAGTGAGTGAGGAGGGTAAATAGTCACATTCTATGATTTAAAATAAAATAAAAATAATAATAATATTACCTTTTCGTTCATCTTCACCAACTCTGCTGTTTTTCACCGAAGATGAGCTCTCTGGAGTCGACGTCATCAAGGAAAGTCAGGTCTTTGAATCGGGGATCAAGGGCCGATGCACTGTTGAGGAGTTCTTGGAGCTCCACGTAACGATCGAAAAAATCCTGTCGGAAGCGCCGCTTCATCTCTGCGATGATTGGCATGTCGGTGTTGTCTTCAGAGAAGTGTTTGTGGAGTTTGGCTTGTATTGGGGCGATCATTGAGATGGTTGGGCTTTTTTCCTCACTTAGAAGTGTAAATGAAAGCTTGATCTTCATTTATAATGATATTGTTGATCCTTCTGAAAACAGGCATTTCCATATCTGTTCTTATACAAACAAACATACCAATTTGATATTCAGTTCCATAGTTCTTTACCCAATTAGTAGTTGACACATCAGAGTATGCATTCACATTAAACAAAGCACTTAAAGTCTCACCACCCTCCAAGCTATCAATTATTTCCTTCTTCACCGGACCATATTGAAACCTCTGAAAATTAAAATTCTCCCAGTGATAAGCTAGCTGTCTCTGGTGTTGTTTTACAAGTGTTTTAGTGATATTTTTGAAATTCTTAACAGATCTTTTAAAAAAATTATGTTTCGCCTCAAACCTCATGCACCATACATGAAGGAGTGGACCTATTTTACGAATACACCTGGGATAATGTATCATAAAATGATGTTTTGGAATTAATCTTCTTTCAGGAAACAAAGATTTGAACAGCTTGTGGTGATCATTAATTAAATGCTTCAAATAATATGTCATACCATTAGTAACAACTGGTGAAAACACGATATTCACTATCTGAATCAAGAGGAGGAGAAGGTTCCAAAAACTGTTATTTCTTTCAACTACATCACCAAAAATAAGGGGAGCATTTCTCACAAGACACCATGACTGAATAGCATTCAATCCAAGATCTTTGCTACCATCATCCATTTTCAACCCACTTGGCCTGTTTCTTCTCTCAATATAACCATAATTGAAACTTTGGATCCTCTGTGACAATGTTTCCAAAGATAGATACTTCTTATTGACAAGGTATTGAAAGACAAGTTTCAATTCGTACTGCACTACACCTTCAAGCAGATCATGCATTATGTCAGCTGCATAGTTGTCAGAGGTGTGGAAAAAACGTAGTTCGTTAAGCAAGCATGTCTTCTTGACACCAAATGTTGACGCCAGCATAGGATTTTCCTGTAGAGCTTCACAATGTTCTGTATGGATTTCTTTTGTACGAAAAATCAAAGCAGGATTATCCTCAGTGTAGACAGACTGTAACTCTTCCTTAGTGGTTAAACAAAATCTACAAAAATATGTTGCACTGAAGGACTCAACATAACCAAATATCCCGTGTAAACCTAGATTATCACCTGTTACTTGAATAACAGACCCTAGCAATGGTGAGTCAGAAAAAGGCACCTCTATTCCTTCTGTTTCTAGAGTTTTAACATCATCAATGAGAGGCTTTAGTATGTTGTCAAATCCGTATTTCTTCAAGTCTTGTGAGTGAAAGAGTGCCACAACGTGAATATTCATCAATACAGAGTTACATTTTGGGGGCAGATTCCTCAATATGAAGTAAATACAACCAAGTTTGTGTATGCCCTTCTTTGAACCTAAGGGATTTGCGGTCTCAAAATCATCATAATAAAGTTGAATCTGTAGAGCATGTTTTTGCTGGGAATACAAGTTATTACTTTTTAAGTATGAACCATCACATATATCTTTATAAATACCTTCTTCATGTTGTTTGTCCTGCAGAAAACATTCACATAAGTCACTGTTCTTGAACATAGACTTCAGGGTTCCCAAGATGGGTACATACACAAATTTATCTGTTACGGGGATCTGATTGTAAACTCCTGTTGTTCGATCTCTGCGAACATCAAATCGCACCCCGAGAACATATTCTACAGGTTCAACTATTTCCCACTTTTCCTCAAAGAACTTCTGTCGTTTGGCTCCTGTATTTAAGACTGAGAAAGGATTTTCTAGTTGATCAAAACAATTTTTCACCTTCTTTTCCAAATCTGTGCCTTGAATCTCTGAAGAAGTACAACTTAGAACAGCCTCTCTCACTTGCATATGAATATCAGATACAAGCTCTTCGATTGACCCTACTATTGCTTGGACACTGCTCTCAGCAACACCTGATGCCTGTAACTGTGCTACAACAGAACCACACTTGTTTAACACATGATGCTTATCAATAGAGATCTGGTTGGTTACATGAGTGTCTGTACAGACTGCCTGAGAAGTTGAAGGCTCATCGCTTTCTATTTGAGTGTCCACATTGTCCATAGTATTTGTTGAAACACTGTCCCTGTGAAAACGAATCAGGTGCTTCTTAAAACCTGAGTAAGTGCAAAATAATGAAGAACATCCCGGCTGTCCACACTTTAAACGTAATGTCTTTGCCGGATATAAACCGTGGTGAAATCTCAAATGCTGACAAAGCAATGCAGAACTTATGTGGTGCACTTTACAGATAAAACAAATCAACATAGTTGCATCCAAGGATGTGTATCACCTCAAGTATCGGTGCGCAGCAGTCGTGCTCTGAGCTCCTTGACTCTGGGACTTTCCTTTGTATTTCCCACATCGATGTTGAACACCGTGGTTTGGATGAATGTATAGAAGTTGTTGAGGGATTCATGGTAGTTAACACTGAAGATGAAATGTGCCTTGAAGAGTTCATCGAAAGCTGCCAGGGATGTCTGCGCCTTGCAAGGGATGGCTTTGTGGTCAACAATAACATAGAACCTTTGGATGTTGTTCTTCTGTTCACCGACACACAGCAGGAAGGGCTGTCCTGGTTCCACACTCCCAAGGAAGGTCTCAACACTGGCTCCAATCTACAACAAAAAGTGTAAAAGAGTACTATGAGAAAAAATAACAATGTAAGGGGAGCAACCACTAAAAACACACACAAGAAGCGGCAGTGTCAGAAATACATAAAAAGCACACTAAAATATGGCATACCCTCAGATATCTCACAACATGGTCGATCGCTTGACATGAGCTAATTTTAGCACTCTTCTTGTGGCCTTTTGCGGTAGGGGGAAGTAGATGAACCAACAGCAGAATGCTTGAGAGGTCACTGTCCCAGCCTAGGGAAAAAGTAGAAGTATAAGACTGTTAGAAACGATTAAATCAGACAATAGCCTTAAATAAATCCAGATTATGCCACAGACAATATTTAAAGTTTTTAGAATCTTGTCAGAAAATTTAAATGTTTTAAAGAAAAAATTAGCCACACTTACCAAACTCATTTGAGTTTTGCTGTGGAGATAAGAGGTCCTCAATATGCTCATTAGAAATCAGGTTCTTGCAGTCTGCCAGGATTTTAGCTTTGAAGTAGGAGGGCCATTTGGCCAAAAATCTGCCGGAAACCTCCCCTCCAAACATCATGGTGAAGTCTTGGTCAATCTACAAAAAAAACAAACATCTTAAATCCTTACAACCTCTCCCAGAAATAAGACCATCCACAAATGATCTTCAAATCTTTTTATGCCTGTGCAACTGAAAGTATAAACTCTGATTAAGCATTGTTCACACAAGTAATTCAAATAAATGGATGTATTTCTTACCAAACCAGGGGTGTCGAGAAAACGCGGGAACACGTCCAAGACTGCTAAGGAGGCTTGCTGGTCTTGAACCAGTGTCTGGCGGTGTTGAAATGTTGCCCTCATCTTCTCTTTGATAACTGATTGATCAGTTGAATGCTTCAATAAGGATATTGCCTCACAGCATTCCTCACCAAACAGTTGCTCGTCAATCAGGAGAAAATCCCTCGTGCTCTTTGGACCATATGTAGAAGTCATGCTGGTGGAGCATCTCCGGGACTGAATGGCAGTGTTGCGCTGGACGGTCTTTATCCTCCAGGCCAAGTAGCCAGATCCACTCTCCGCATCATAGTAGTGTTCCTGTAAAATCAAAAAAGAAAAACATAACTGAGAAACACAGGGGACCCCAGAAAAACCCAGCACCACAAGGCAATGACAGAACATACACATAATTCCCTTCATAAATTGTAATATCATCATTCATTTACAAACTTACATATCCATTTTTGGAGTATGGATCTCTGAGGTTGGGAAATAGAGTGATGATGCCAACAGCATATTTTGTTCGTACCCAGGTTGGTGGGACCCTCCTTTAAAAGTAGAAAATTTATTATTTTTCAAGCATTAAAACAAGAAAAAAATGTCTTAAATATCAAATAAGAATTTCAGAGAGAATAAAACTTACTGAACCAAAAAAAAAAACAATTAAAAAGTAAAATGTATATATTGCAATCAAATGATTTGTGTAATGGTGTAACTACTGGTCTTACTTATTTGATAATGTGATTTTTTTTTTACTGTTCCCTTTCTTCTTATTGATCAGACTTTTGCTCTCACTATGTTTACATGCAGAAAATATTCAATTTTTTGGCCTTATTAAAAAAAAGGAAGGACTAAAGAAAATGAATATTCCACTAATATTTTCGTTTACATGCAGCTGTGCATATCTAAATGAGATTTTTACAAAGTCTGATCAATGAGAGAGAAGCAGAGGAAACTGTAAACAAAAGGACATATCAAAAAAGTACAAGATCAGCACATTTACGGAAATAATTTGGTTGCAATTTTTACTTTTGAGATGATATTTTTTTGCTTTAGCAAGTTTTATTCTCGCTCAAATTCTTATTTTTGTTTGATATTTAAGAAGTTTTGTTTGATTATATGGACACAAATCTAATTCAACATAAAGCCCTTTTATGTTGAATTAGTGCAACAGGAGACTACAGTAATGGAATTGCTTTTAACTGTTAAGGTTGTGTGACACCCTTTTGCTCAACCGTTTTCAAAATGGACACATCCTCTAATAATATTTATGGAAGCATGATTAGCATAAAGTGAAACATTCAATGCTTACCCATGAACTTCAATCATGTCAGCCACCAATAGGTTTACCATCTGTCGGTGTGTACCATCCATCAATGTCTTTGTTTGGTCATATTCGTGCAAGATTTCCCCCCCCCCTGGTTTAGATTGGAGAACATCTCTCACCATCTAAAAGATAAGGAAAAATCAGAACGGTAGACATCATGTTAGCCTTTCTTGCAACAAAACCACAACCTGTCTGCACAATATCTTTGTGTTTGAGGATTAATCATTTATTTCATTTTTTACAAAAATGAAGGTAGCTGCATACCATTTGTGCTGCTTCCCGATCAGCGTGGGTTCTTTTCATTCCACTGTTTCTTTCAAGAATTATTGTTGCATCTGATGAATCAGACTGCACAGAGGATACAGTGGATCGAGACGATGGAGAGGATGAGGTGTCCCACACAGGTGACTCCAAAGAAGTGCATGATTGATCTTCATGGAGCACAACTGCAAGACAGTTAAAGAAATGTACACAAACATGGTTGAAAAGATAATTATTGCTCAAGGTCCCCTAACAACTTCTTTTTGGCTTCACAACCAAGCTGTCTATCACAGGAGGGCACAACAGGCTAACACTCACTGACAGTGAACTTTGATATACAAACACATTCAGTCCTACACAATGCTCATCAGAACTTCTAGTGGATGATCCACATTTTTGGACCCAGGTCTTACCTGTAGATTTTTCTGTGGACACCTTGATGGTAAGGTCCCCTGCTTGTAAAAGCTCCTCAAACACATCTGCATCCACTTCTGTCCCTGACTCATCTGTCAAATGCAGCACGGTCTGTAGTGGAAGACCTAACTTTTCTATGACTGGGAGAATATTAGATTTAGAAAAATAATAATTATTATACGATGGAATTCAGAGCAGTGTGTGGACTTCAGATAATCTAAAAATTTAACATTTTGACTGCACACAAGACATGATTAAAATTGGCCAACATGATTAATGTGGGTGTGACAATATAACCAGTTTAAAAGCACATTATAAATTGAGTTGACATTACATCAGTTCACTTAAACAATCAGAGCTGTGTAAAAAAGTAATACCAACCTTTCTGAAGAAATGTATTGAAGTCTTCATAGCCTTCTTCATTCTTGGCCACTTTAACATACTTCTGACTTTCACCAAATCTCACCTTGACCAACATAATGTACTGTGAAGAAAACAAAGTACCTTCATGAAGTACCAAAACACTACCGCTTTTGTCCACATGTGTCGCCAGAATCACCGAGAAATGGAAAGTATTAAGTGCCGCTTTAATCTCACGTTAAAAAAAAAATTAACGTTGTTAAAATTATTTTGCGTTAACAAGTTAATAACATATTTTTGACAGCAATAAAATATACACATACATACCGAGCAATGTGCAACATTTATGTACAATAATGCAAAAAACAACCTCTAATACAGCAAGCAGTTAACATGTGCCCTATGTTGTAGCTCCAATATAGTCAGTCATTAGTACAAATGTGCATACTGATCAAATTATGCATGTTAGTTGATATTTCTGAGCAACAGGGACATTATTACGTAAATATTTGCCCATCCCAATAACAGCATGAAGCTACAATCATGCAGCTAACATGCACTGCTCTGAAAAGAAGTAACTTTGATCTGCTTCGACCGAAACAGACCAGTGTACTGCTTGCTTATTTTAATTTCTCCATGAGAAAAATATTACTGTATTCCTAGTTACACATATATAGGATAATCCTTTTCAATCAGCTAGGCAATATATAACTTGAACTTGAATGGTGAGCTGGTTAGCAAAGGCTAGCTAACCAATTAGGATATTTAGCTTTAGCTACCTGCAGAAATACATTTACTAACATTACTGAGTAGAAAAAGTAATTAAATAGACATATTGGCTACTTACACATGCTCCTCGTCACTCTTTTCCAGGCGAATTGCGATTTTCCAGGTGAAGTGAACACGTGTGGACAAGAACCCCTGGGCAGCAGATTAGGAAACCCAGTGTACATTACTATTAACACTACGATCTTGTTAAATCAACACTTGTAGAGTTGTTTGCACGATATGACATTTGACTCCCTCTAACAACACCAACTCTTTTTGAGGAATAACTATCTTGTAGTTGAATTAAACATGAACAAGAGTTAAAATTACTCTCTATTTTAACTGTCAACTCTAACACTGAAAATCTAACACTTTTGATTTTGCTTGTGTATGTCTTTTGTGTGCATGCAGCAAGTGGCTGTGCTAAAGGAATACAATCTTAAACGCCACTAAGAGAGTCGGCAAGTTCGTAAGTTGGAAAGATATTCACAGATCGGACTTCCGGGATCAATAAGTAAGAGGCGAAACGTTCAAACACAAAGATGCCTCTTTCACATCGTAATAGCATATACTACGAGCCACAAGAACCAAAAACCCGTTTTGTAAAAGAACAAGCCGTCCTCCGAGCTGGACACATAACAGTGATCTCCACGAGCAGCCAGCGGCCTGACGAGCGCAGGGAGGTCTGCAAATTTCAGTTTCAAGAGAGACGCTGCAAACAAAAATCAATAACTCCACTGTTAACAGTGTTATGACTCCAGAATCACTCCACGCGTCAACAGTCTCCTCGTGGTCATACTACAACACTGTTTGGGAAAAATATACTTTTTTATAATTTTGGGAATTCTTATGGCAAATATATCAATACTCCACTGTTATGCATTATTAGGACTCCAAAATCACTCCACACGTCAACAGTCTCCTGTGGTCATCATACAACAGGTGTTTTGGAAAAAATACTTTTTTATTATTTTGGGGAGACTGAAGGTCTAACTTGGCTTTGATGATTGTCATTGATGTAACTTGGAACATTTCTACATCATTTTTTTTATTGTTCAAAGCTATATTGTTAAAATAATCCAAACTCATGCCTTCCATGTCATCTGCTTGCTCTGCTATGAGCTCTGCTGTGAGATATGACAAACATTGAGCCTCAGGTTGTTACTTTTTATTTATTGAAGAAAAATTCTTAAATAAAAAGATTATGTATTGCACTCGTTTTTAGCATTTTTTTATCTAAATATTTTTTTTATATTTTCAAATTTATGCAGTGATTTTTGTGCTCTGGCCAGCTTGAGCTCATATATAGTTCGGCCCCTGGACCAAAATGAGTTTGACACCCCTGATCTAAATAGTTATATATTTACCTAGTGTATTGTAAAAACCACAGGGTTGGTCCTAGGCTGTTTGCTGTTCCAGGAAGTGAGGGGTGGAGCTGAGAAATTGATGCAGGTTGCGATCAGGAGGCTGTTTCCGGCCTTATCTACTGGTCTGCTACGAGCAGTATGACCTGAGTTGGTAATCTGGGTTATAAAACTGCCAAGTACTGGTGTTAGGAAGTTCATAGTCAAACGTTTTGTTTTGTTTTGTTTTACTTTTGGGTGTGCTTGAGCTCAGGTTGTCTTTGTATATGGACGTTTGGCTAGTTTGGTTGAGTTTTCTGCATGGTTCATTGCTTTGTTTTGGTTGGATGTGCATATCGTCAGGGCTACAGCTAAGGTGGGAGAGAGTTTTAGTATTTGGGACCGGATGACATGAGTTCATTATTCTTGGCACACTTGCTGGAATTGTCACTTTCCCTGATAGGATGAAGGCACGTTGCTTAGAGCTGTTATTATACAAATATGTTATTGCTGAATGAACTCACCTGCTGGTAACTCTGAATGGCTTTCAACTGGTGAGAGAGCAAAGGAGAGTGGGAAGAAGGAGGGTGAAGGGATAGCGATGTTTGTAAATAATATCCTGGACACATTAAGCAGCAATTCTGCACAAAAGACATTGAGCAGTTAGCCGTTGGCATTCTTCCCTATTACCTCCGAGATACAAGATTAACTACCTCGAAAAGTTCTCTGATGATACAGCCGTTGTGGGATGTGTATCAGAAGAAAATGAGCAGGAGTACCTAAGAGGTGATTGCAGACCTTCACATCAACTCCAAAAGAAAGAGATGGCGATTGATTTCCAGAAAAAGACGCCTCAGATCACACCATTGAACATCCAATGATTGGATATTGAGGTGGGAGCATACAAATACCTGGGTGTTCACCTTAACAATAAACTGGACTGGTCGGACACCACAGACATCCTGTACAAAAAACGGGCAAAGTCGTCTCCATCTACTGGGGAGATTGAGGTCCTTTGGAGCGTGCAGGACTCTGTTAAAAGCCTTCTATGACACTGTAGTGGCATCTGCAATATTGTATACAGTGGTCTGCTGGGAAGAGGGAAGCATGGAGACAGACAAGAAAAGACTCAACAAACTGGTCAAGAGACCAGCTCTGTCCTGGACTTCATCATGAACAAGCTCTCCAACCCCCTGCATGAGACTGATGGGACCTTAAGCAGCTCCTTCAGCAACAGACTTCTGATCCCACTGTGTAAGTACTGCTGCAGGTGTCCAACAGCTGTCTCTTTAACACCGGCATGAATTTATGAATTTGTGTATATGAGCTGCTGTGACAAGTGAATTTCCTCGGTGAGGGATCATTAGTCTTCATGTCTTCCTTTGACATTTTCTATCAAGGTCAAGTAAAAATGTTTAGGACTGGACAAAAGAATTGTCGACTAAGTTCCCTGCCACTCACCCTTTACATTTTGTGGTGGGACAGCAGAAGGACTGATATATTAGTTGTCTAAAGTTATTTAGCATATCCTATCCAGTTGTGTATATGGGAGCTGATTTTCCTGTTATATGGTGTAATTTGTGTAACTCTGTATTAATTATGTCACATTTTTTGACTTGTTATTGTAAGTATAATACTATACACTGTCAGGCCGGGACTCAAATGAGGACTCAGATGCAGAGTTAGACAGTAAGCGGTTTTATTCAGGACGGGGAAAATCCTCGACCGAGTGAGGCTATGAAAAGGCCCTAAACTAAAGGAAACAAAAATCACTCCAAGGAGGAAAAAACTCTGAACTTACACTAAATAAACAAATCAAAAATCCACTCTCAACGAGGACAAAAAGCTAGGACTAATAGTAATTAAAGATTAACGAAATCAAAACTCATAAGGAGGAAAAACAAAAAGGCTATGAAAATCAACTTAAGGCGCTCAAAAACGAGGCTGAAAACACACTAGACTAGAACAAAGTAACAAAAGGCTAGAGACTAGGAATTACAACAGAAACACTCAGTCAGAGAAAACAAAAAGATACTTGAGCTAAGGAGCGGTGGCTATGGACTATGAGAAAAAGGCTTTGGTGCACGACGAAGGACGAAACACTTTGGCAACACGACAAAAGGGAGACCAACAAATATACACAGGTAATGGGGAACAGGTGGAAACAATCAGGGCGGGAAGACAATCAGACCGGTGACACACGAGGAAGGCAAGTGACCTGAACGAGAGGAGAGTTATCTTTTTTCAAATAAAACAGAAATGACAAGACATGACAAAAACCCAACTGTGACCTCACCGCGTGTGACAGTACCCCCCCCCCCCCCCCTAGGGCCGACTCCTGACGGCCCAGGCGGTCAGGGTGTGATCCCATAAAAGTCATCTATCAGGCTGATGTCGATGATGTGACGCGAAGGAACCCACTGTCGCTCCTCCGGGCCGTACCCCCCCAGTCCACCAAGAACTGCCTGCCCCGACCCCGGTGCGCACAGCCAGTATTTCTTGACCTTATAGACTGGACCCCCGTCCACTACTCAAGGAGGAGAGGGGGGGAGGGCCGGGACCATGGGAACTCTCCTTGACCGGTTTGACCTGACTTACGTGAAACGTGGGTGGACACGGAGAGACCGGGGGAGACGAAGGACGAACCGCTGCATTCCGACAACCTTGTTATGGGGAAAGACCCCGCGAACGC
>NW_020855738.1:0-564 GCF_000972845.2 Larimichthys crocea
GAGATCAGCTGCTGCTGGTTCTGGATGATGTTCTGGTTACATGTGACTCTACAGTCTTACTGTGAAGCACTAACATGTTGGAGCTGGTGTATATCAGCCTGTGCTGAGACTTTTCTTCCATTCTGTCTTTTCAGTGGAGCTGAGGGGGAGGTCGACCTGCTCCCTCATTAGAGCTGGAGGTCAGACTTCAAGACCCCCGAGGCCACAGCTGGAGGGAAGACAGCTCACGCTGGGATCCATTAGTTACCCAACCAGTCACACACACACACACACACACACACACACACACACACACACTCCACCAGCTGCACTTAAAATCATCTATAAAGTCTAATTTTAACACTGTGATGTAAACACACACCATGTCCTGCTAACTAACAGCTCACGTTAAAGGACATGAAGCCACTGCAGTGATGGAAACATTTACAATTAATATGTTTTCATTTAATTATACTGTACTCTGTACTACATTAACAGACACAGTGTTAAAGAAACACTGCGTACAAATCCATTTGTTGTCAGAGTGTAATCCCACTGTGGTACTCGAGTATTTACTCTGATTAC
>NW_020855739.1:0-570 GCF_000972845.2 Larimichthys crocea
GTACGGATTTGACGCTCCCAAACTCCTCCGTGATGTGAAGCGGCTGGGCTGTTGAAAATCCAAGTTATGCCTTTTTTTTGCATAGCCTTTTCAACATCCGATTGGTTCAGGTTTCCGATGGCTTCTCGCAACTCCTTTTCTGCACCGACGAAATTTGTGCCGTTATCAGAGCGCATGATGGTGACCTGTCCTCTTCTGCTTATGAAACGGCGCAAGGCGTTGATGCAGGAACTGGTGTCAAGACTGTCTGCTATCTCTATGTGAACAGCTCTGATGGTGAGGCAGGTGAACAGTACCCCGTACCTTTTCACAGTTCCCCGGCCCCGTTTAACATCAAAGGGTCCAAAGAAATTGACACCTACATTAGTGAAAGGTGGTTTGTCTGGTAGGAGACGATCTTCTGGCAGATTTGCCATTTTCTGTTGACCAGCTCGGCCTCGTAGTCTTCTGCAGACTGTGCAGTCTGATACAAGCTTCCTGATGGCTGAGTTTGCTTGAGGAATCCAAAATTTTTGTCTTAATTGCGACAACATGTAGTTGCGCCCGCAGTGACCAACCTTTTCATGAATA
>NW_020855740.1:0-790 GCF_000972845.2 Larimichthys crocea
AACGACACACCTCCTCACTCTTCAGTTGCGTGAGGGAGTATGGGCTATCCTGTTAGTCAGCGGGGCCACGTGAAATGGAATGTAATGTGCATGCGTGTCTCTCAGAACTTGTGTAATGAAAAGTGGAAAATAAATCGTTTAAACTTGATTTTATGATTTTTGAGATCGTTTGACAACAAAATCGAAATCGTGATCAAAATTCGATTCATTGCACAGCCCTAGTGAGTAGCACTACATGTAACGACATGTTTTAAAGGTAGAGTATGTAATTTTTTTAGTACATTATTTTCAGAATTTATGCTGCCCATTCACAAAAGTTATCTTTTTCATGTACATTTTCCACTACCATTAATTTCTAAGTATTCATTACGACTTGGAAATGTACACTTTTCCTACATGAAAAGGTGGATCTTTACCATGTCCGCCATTTTGAATAACCATTCATAGACATCTTTGACTGCAAAACTTACTGTACTTTGGTCATACCAGTATTTGAAAAGATCAGATTTGTGAATGTGCAGTATACATTTAGAAAATAAATTACTAAAATTACATACTCTACCTTGTATTTCTATTAACTTGCTAATTGTTCTTTTTCTTTCTTTCGTTTTAGGTGTGAATGGGCGTATGGGTGTACAAAGTGTGTGGAATGTCTGTAGTAAGTAGATTTGAATTGCTTAAACATTGCAAGCTCAAAGATAGCCACTATGTGAACAGGTTCAGACATCCTTGCCCATATTCTAATTGTCCTTGCACATTTAGGCCCTGGAATAGTCTCTTGAGACATGTG
>NW_020855741.1:0-631 GCF_000972845.2 Larimichthys crocea
AACGCCATTCATCTGGTTGGCCTTTGGGTCTGATTTCTTTTTACAGGAAAAATAGGAGTCTGTACTGGGGAGTCCTCACATGGAACAATCACTCCTGCTTTTAGTAGGGAGTGAAAAACAGGTCTTCACCACAGGTCTGTAATCAGATTTTGCAGTGATCTGAACAGGTTCACAGCTTTTTATCAGACCCACATCATATTTGCTGTTTGCCCATAATTCAGGGGGAACCTGATCCAAAAGTGGGGAAATGTCACTGGGACTGCATGCAGTGAGGTGATGTGGATTATCTTTTTCCAAAAGATACACAGAACATAAACAATGTATCTTAGTTTGCAGTGGTCTTTTAAATGCCCCCAGAGATTGAGAATAACATGCACCATTTTCTGGCATGGGAGTCCAATCTGAGGCACGCTCGCATCGATTAACAAATGGGCCCAAATCTCTCCACTGTTTACTAGCAAGTTTTGAAATGGAGATGTGTGGCAGTAAATCGTGTATGTCATAAAATCTGAGTTGTTTCTCAGTCAGAGAAACGGCTGCTGCGCATTCGGTTTCTGTCCAGTACATGTTGGTAGTCAGTAAGCTGTCATTTAAGGTTTTGAAATTCTGTTCCTTTTCTAACCTATCAACG
>NW_020855742.1:0-536 GCF_000972845.2 Larimichthys crocea
CGATAAAGAATCGAATCGTTAAGCACAATCGATAATGGAATCGGAATCGCAAAAATCGTATCAATTCCCATCCCTAATGATGACCTCTGTTGGCAGTTGGAGATTATTTTTTACTAGCAGAACTCTGGATCAATAAATAAGTACTCAGAGGTATAGACAGACACATAGGTCATATCTGTGTGTCATATGCAGCTGTTGTATTTACCTGGCCCTCTCTTGTCCCAGCCACACACCATGGTTCCCATGCTGAGTCCCATGCCCTTGTACTGGTACACCATGTTTGCGAGCAGCTTGGAGGCCGCAGCCACGGAGATGCGCTCCTTGTTGCGAAGCTCGTAGATGCGGCACTGGCGGGCCAGCAGGCGCTCCCAGAAGCTACAGTCTGCAGCTCCTCCAGCCATGGTACCCAGCAGGTACGGGTTGATTTCAATCACCTTCTTTACCGTCTGCGAGGCGATGTAGGAGCCCGCTGTGGCCCGGGAGTCCACTGCTACAATAACGCCATGCTGGAACTGAGAGAGAGGCAACAGCAGGGG
>NW_020855743.1:0-11321 GCF_000972845.2 Larimichthys crocea
TGAGCTAACATGAGCTAACAGCGGCGTGTTGTTGGTCCTTTAAGTGTCCTCAGAGTGAGTCATGCCTCTGGGGCTGACATGATGAGGACAGATGGACGTGCTGACTGTGTCCACTCTGTCAGTCTCATCTCAGGCCTGCTGTTGTGTGAACGAGCCGGATTTGAACCCAGAATGTGCCACTTCCGTGCTCCGGCCCACTGATCCACCAGGACGGCCTCGTTCATACGGAGGCAGTAACCAGCTCCATCCACGGACACGTCACCACCTCCATCTCCAGCCTGACACCCACCTACTCACAATGTGACATGAGGCCTTACCGAAAATACAGAGTGTGTGTGAATATGTGTGTGTGTGTGTGTGTGTGTGTGTGTGTGCGGTCAGCACGTGACATGGCCGCCCTCCTGAAGCAGTGTTGTCGTGTTTGTGTGTTTTTATTAGCAGGAAGTGAACGCGGGCTGAAAATAGACGCCGTGATTCAGAGCTCAGACGCTTTTAGCTCGTGATGTCGGCCAAACTGTGGAAGCCCTGCGTAGGTCGAGCTCCAAAGCAAATAAACAGGATGAATGATGATGCTGACACACACACACACACACACACAGCTTGTAAATTTACAACACAACTGTAAACAGCAGAAGGTCTGTGTGTTTGTAGACTGCAAACTCTTTTGAGGTTTGTCATGTCGAGTCTTACAGAGACACAGAGACAAGTCCAGGTTTTGGACGGAATCAACGGAACTACGTCCAGGTTGTGTAGATTTAGACAGTCTGCGGGGACGTCACGGAGACGTACGTCCAGTTTTAGACAGTCTGCGGGAGACGTCGCGGAGACTACGTCAGGTTTTAGACAGTCTGCGGGGACGTCCGGAGACTACGTCCAGGTTTTGACAGTCTGCCAGGACGTCACAGAGACTACGTCCAGGTTTTAGACAGTCTGTGGGGACTCTCAGAGACTACGTCCGGTTTAGACAGCTGCGGGGACGTCAGGAGACTACGTCCAGGTTTTTACAGTCTTGCGGGGACGTCACGGAGACTACGTCCAGGTTTTAGACTGGCCTGTGGGGACACGGAGACTACGTCCGGGTTTAGACAGCTGCGGGGACGTCACAGAGACTACGTCCAGGTTTTAGCAGTCTCGGACGTCGGGAGACGATACGTACCAGGTTTTTTAGTTAACGTCTCGGACAGTCTCTAAATCTTCTTGTGTTTTCGAGCTGTTTCTTCGGGAGCTGATCTGAGGTTTGCGTGACTTTATTCCTCAGACTCTTCAGCCCGAGTGGATCCAAATGTGTTCTTTGACGGAGGCTTTGGTCCACAGGGTATAGACAGGAAGCTGGATGTGGAGGCCAAAGAGTCCCAGAGGGAACTTCACATGCAGCCGCTGACATCACGCAGAGTTTTACTCTGGAAGTTCGTCCCAGAGAAGAATTCACAGCTCGTTACTTCTGCACTACAGTCTGCTTCCTCCAGTGTTTTCCAGGGTTAGATGTCTGTGCTCAGCTCAGCTTTGTGAGGTTGTCATGTGGCCCTCATGGCCTCCCCCGGTGGTCGGCCTGCTGTAGATGCTCACGCTGATACGGCTTCGTGACAGTTTCAGAAAACATCCTTTGCTCCACGGTGACCGCCCGACGTCAACGCGATGATTTCACAGCCGAGCGTGCAGACGGAGTGACGTCAAAGTGTCGTGTTATCGTGTTTACTCTCTCCATGAAAGATCAGCAGCAGCCTGCATGCAGTTAGCAACCATAACATAACACGCCATTTAACATTCTGCTGTGCCCTCGAGTTCATCTCCGCAACACACAGACGGTTTGAACCGGCCATGGACAGACCGACGGAAAGAAAAACACAGGTGTGTGTATGTTGCCGAAGTAAAGTGTGTATTTTTGCATGCATGTGTGTGTGTGGGATGTTTCCTAAATGTGTGCATTCTAAGTGTGTCACTGCAGTGTGTGTGTGTGTGTGTGTTTGTGTGTGTGTGTGTGTCGACCAAACCCCCATCTGCCACAGGGTGGGCGGCTCGCCACACAACGACATACACACCCAACATTTTTGTAATGTGGGCGTTCAAAAGGCTCGGAGAGCTGCAGTCCTACCTGCTCGCTCTGTGCGTCTCCACAGCTCAGCGATCCGCCTTCATCCTGAATAACTCTCCAATCAGCAGATCAATAAATCAGGAGCGCCACAGCCTCATGTGTTCATCGTCTACACTCCAGAATCTTTCTGTTAAGCTTTCTAATGTGAACCGCAGACGCGAAGCAGTCAAACTTCTGTTTCTAACGCTGATTTCTATGAACTGCAGATAGCACTATGAGCTAGCATCAGCGTGAACCTTCCAGTGAACCACCAACCAAACTCACAGATCCAGAGAAAGATCCAAAAGAACTCTGAGACCTCATAAGAACCACTAACACCTCTAAAAGAACCTTGAGACCTCCATAAGACCCCCAAAACCTCTAAAAGAACCTTTGCGACCTCCATAAGAACCCCTAAACCTCTAAAAGAACCTTGAGACCTCCATAAGAACCACTGAACATCCACAAAAAGAAACCTTTGAGACGTCCATAAGAACCCCTAAAACCTCTAAAAGAACCTTTGAGACGTCCATAAAACCCCTAAAACCTAAAAGAACCTTTGAGACGTCCATAAGAACCCTAAAACATCTAAAAGAACCTCTGAGACCGCCATAAGAACCCTAAAACCTCTAAAAAGAACCTCTGAGACCTCCATAAGAACCCTAAAACCTCTTAAAAAGAACCTCTGAGCCGTCCATAAGAACCACTAAACATCCAAAAGAACCTCTGAGACCTCCATAAGAAACCCCTAAACCTCTAAAAAGAACCTCTGAGGACCTCCATAAGAACCCACTCTAAGACATCCAAAAAGAACCTTTGAGACGTCCATAAGAACCCTAAAAACCTCTAAACAGAACCTTTGAGACGTCCATCAAAACCCCTAAACAACATCTAAAAGAACCTCTGAGACCGCCATAAGAACCCTAAAACCTCTAAATAACCTCTGAGACCCTAAGAACCCCTAAACCTCTAAAAGAACCTCTGAGACGTTCCATACGAACCACTAAACGTTCCTTAAGAAACCCTCAAAACCTCTAAAAGAACCTGAGCCCTCCCATAAGAAACCCCTAAAACCTCTAAAAGAACCTCTGAGACCCCCATAAGAACCACTAAACATCCAAAACACCCTTTGAGGAATCCATAAGAACCCCAAAACCTCTTAAAAGAACCTCTGAGACCTCCATAAGAACCACTAAACATCCAAAAGAACCTTTGAGACGTCCATAAGAACCCCTAAAACCTCAAAAAGGAACCTCTGAGACGTCCATAAGACCACTTAAACATCCAAAAGAACCTTTGAGACGTCCATAAGAACCCTAAAAACCTCTAAAAGAACCTTTGAGATGTCCATAAGAACCCTTAAAACCTCTAAAAGAACCTCTGAGACCTCCATAAGAACCCCTAAAACCTCTAAAAAGAACCTCTGAGACGTCCCTAAGAACCACTAAAACATCCAAAAGAACCTCTGAGACCTCCATAAGAACCCCTCTAAACCTCTAAAGCAACCGTCTGAGACCTCCATAAGAACCACTAAAACATCCAAAGAACCTTTGAGACGTCCATAAGAACCCCTAAAACCTCTAAAAGAACCTCTGAGACCTCCAATAAGAACCCTAAAACATCTAAAAGAAACCTTTGAGCGTCCATAAGAAACCCCTAAACCTCTAAAAGAACCTTGAGGACGTCCTAAGAACCCCTAAAAACATCTAAAAGAACCTCTGAGCCGCCATAAGAACCCCTAAACCTCTAAAAGAACCTCTGAGACCTCCATAGAACCCCTAAAAACCTCTAAACAAACCCTGAGCGTCCAACTAGAACCACTAAACGTCCATAAGAACCCCTAAAACCTCTAAAAAGAACCTCTGAGACCTCCATAAGAAACCCCTAAAAACCTCTAAAAGAACCTCTGAGGACCTCCATAAGAACCACTAAACATCCAAAAAGAACCTTTGGGACATCCATTAACGAACCCCTAAAAACCCTCTAAAACGAACCTCTGAGGACCTCCATAAGAACCACTAAACATCCAAAAAGAACCTTTGAGACGTCCATAAGAACCCCTAAAAACCTCTAAAAGAACCTCTGAGGACGTCCATAAGAACCCCTAACCATCCAAAAGAACCTTTGAGATGTCCATAAGACCCCCCCTAAAAAACCTCTAAAAGAACCTTTTGAGATGTCCATTAAGAACCCTTACAACCTCTAAAAGAACCTCGAGACCTCCATAAGAACCCCTACAACCTCTAAAAGAACCTCTGAGACGTCCATAAAACCCCCTAAAACCTCTAAAAGAACCTTTGAGACGTCCCAAACCAAAACCCCTAAAAACATCTAAAATAACACTTTGGATCGTCCATAAGAATCCCAAAAACCTCTAAAAGAACCTCTGGACGTCATAAAACCCTAAACCTCTAAAAGCCTTTGAGACTCCATAAGAACCCCTAAAACTCTTAAAAAGACCTCTGCGACCTCCATAAGAAACCACTAAACATCCAAAAAACCTTTGAGATGGTCCTAAGAACCCCTAAAAACTTCTAAAAAGAACCTTTGAGACCTCCATAGAACCACTATAAAACCTCTAAAAGAACCTTTGAGACCTCCATAAGAACCACTAAAACCTCTAAAAGACCTCCAAGCGTGCAAAAGAAACCCTCTAGAATAATGAAAAAACCTCCTAAACGAACCTCTGAAACATCTGAACCCTCCTAAAGAAAACCCTTTAGGGATCCATTTACTGTTATATTTGGGAACGCACAGGAGGGGCTTCTCATAGACACTGCGTTTACAGTAGCCCACAGTGAATTGTGTTACACCTGCACCCGACCGCCTTTCGACCTTCCAGTGAACATCGGGCTTAGCTACTGAGCTACTTTGCAAGTGTTTAGGCTAAAGCTATTTTATTGTTAATGTTGAGGGGAAGGTGTAACCTTGACAGAAGTACTCAAACAGCACAACGAGTTGCACTGTGGGTAATGTTATGCCCCAGGTTTTGATAGGTCAGTTTGAGCTAACAAACTGAGCTAACAGCAGCTAACAAATGAGCTACACATGAGCTAACAGCAGCTAACAAAAACTGAGCTAACAGCAGCTAACAGGACTAGCTAACATGAGCTAACAGCAGCTAACAAACTGAGCTAAAAGCAGCTAACAAACTGATGCTAACATGAGCTAAACAGCAGCTATACGAGACTGAGCCCAAACAGCCGCTAACACGACTGAGGCTACCAATGCAGCTCAACAGCAGAGCTCTACCCAACTGAAGCCAACAGCAGCTAACCAGCAGCTAACAGACTGAGGCAACAGCAGCTACAGCAAAAAACGAGGTTAACATGAGTTTAACAGCAGCTAACAAAACCTGAGCTTAACTGAGTAACAGGCAGCTAACCGGACTGAGCTAATATGGAGTTAACAGCAGCTAACCAATTGAGCTAACATAGCTAACAGCAGCTAAACAGTGAGTAACATGAGGCTAACGGACTGAGTTAACTGAGCTAACCAGACTGAGTAAAACATGCGCTAACAGGACTGAGTTAACTGAGTTAACAGCAGCTAACAAACTGAGCTAACATAGCTAAACAAGCAGCTAACAGACTGAGGCTAATATGAGTTAACAGCAGCTAACAGGACTGAGCTAACATCGCAATCAACAGCAGCTAACAGACTGAGCTACACCGGACTGAGCTAACATGAGCTAACAGCAGCTAACAGACTGATCTAACATGAGCTAACCAGGACTGAGCTAACGAGCTAACAGCAGCTACAACTGTCAGCAGTTTACTTCACTGTCCATCATAAAAACTCTGTTAATCACGAGAGTTGTGTGTGTGGTGTGTGTGATTGTTGTTAAAACGTGTCTCTGACATAGATGAATCATCTCAGTGTTGTGTGTGTGTGTGGTGTTGTGTGTGTGTGTGTGTGTGTGTGCGCGCCGCGCGCGTGCTCAATGTATCCGGATACCGACCATATAAGAAGACGCAGCAGCTCCTCTGCGCGCGCACCGGGACGACCATGTATGGAGCGGGCGTGACCGGAATTCCTCCTGATGGAGCTCCTCCCTCACTTTAATGTTTGAATCTTCGTGAGCGTGAAGGAGGGCGGGAAGCACGTGCTGATGTTGGCGTTGATTTGTTTCCACGTGTCGTCACGTGCTCCTCCACAGCTCCCTGTTGTTGTTGTTGTTTGTTGTTTGGCTCTTTAAAGTCCCTATATGGGTAATGACCGTCACGGGACACCAGAGATCCCCCCATCACGTCCTTTATACCCCACAATGCACCGATCCAGCAGATACTTACTGAGGAACAACCTCCATCATGTCTGAGAGTTGAGGCATCAGGCAGCATGAGCGCGAGGCTGCTGGATCAGGTGTCGGTGTGTCTCTGCGCAGCCAGGTGGACGGCAGGTGCGGTTGTGTGTTTTAAGGAGGAGGCTGTAGGTGAAGAGGAGCATGGCGGTGGGTGGTAAGATGTTCAGACCGCTTCAGGTGTGACAGCGGGATGTGTGGTTGTCCGTCTAACAGGTTGCTCCTCCTGTCTTCCTGTCTCCAGGTGATCACGGCTCACCTGAGTCGGCGACTTGGCGCACTACCTGGCAACTTTACGCGCGCCATCCGGTGGCGTTTACCGGCAAGTTCTCGGTGGATTCCAGAGGTGCGGAGCACCGTGGAACACCTGGGACGTCATCAACGTGTCACGCTGACATCGCCGTCCGGAGTCACCTTCAGCATCACCTGAGATCTACCACAGGTGGAGGAGGAGGAGGAGGAGGGATCGGACGCGGGGGGACGGTGCCATGGCGCCACGGCCAGCGGACATCAGCCACATGTACGCGCCCCCTCATCCACAACCCACACCCCCACCCGGCCCCGTCCTACTGCAGCGCGGTATGTACCAGGATCCGTCAGCAGGGGGGTACCTGGCGACCTCCACCTGCGCCGTGTCCTACCACCCGCCCCCGTCCTACAGCTCGGGTGCCCAAACCGACCGTGGACGGCGCCGCGCTGCTGTCCATCATGCCCGAGTACGGAGGCTTCTTACAGCAGAGCTGCCAGAGAGACCTCCAGAGCGGCTTCCCGGAGCGGAGAGTCCCTCCCGTACCCGCTGGACCCCCTCCGGGTGCCTCCGCCTCTCACGCCGCTCACCACCATCAGGACACTTTACGCTTGGCGCGGCCATCACCGGCTGCCGACGGCCGATGGCCGCCGCTTTCCCCGGCCACCAGAACCTCCACTCAGGCCCATCCTAAGACAGGAAGTACCCGAACACGACCGAGCAAGACGCCCGTCCACCAGAGGCCCGTACCCGTGCCCCGGCGGAGAGCTGTGACCGCAGGTTCTCCGGTCGGACAGAGCTGAGCAGACCACCTGCGCACTCCACACCGGCCACAAACCTTTCCAGTGCCCGCATCTGCATGCGCAACTTCAGCCGCGCGACCACCTCACCACCCAATCCGCACGCACACCGGGAGAAGCCGTTCTCTGCGACCAGTGCGGAGGAAGTTCGCCCGGAGCGACGGGGCGGCGGCACATGAAGATCCCCCTCGGCAGAAGGAGAAGAAGTCCTCCGCGTCCTCTAATCTCACCGCGCACGGAGCTCCACGCATGCTGCTGAATGTAAACCTTCTGATGAATCACGCAGCCAAACAGCCCGCCGACTCCAACCCTGAAGCTTAACTTATATGAGAGTAAATGTCTCCATCTCCTAGGGATCAAAGTAACATCCAGGTGAGCCGCACCTGAAGGTGGAGGCTTTACTGCTGCTGACGGGTTCGGTTCCATTGATGCACAAAAAAAAAACACAAGTCACCAAAAAAAGATTCCTGATGGAGCAGCTACACCTTCACAAACCGATATTAACAGCCAGGCTCAGTGTTTTATATGACCACTGTAAAAAGGTTTAACACTGTTTTTACGGTTAAAAACAACAACAAACTGGGCTGTGGTTTACAGAATTTTACCGTAAATATACGGTAGAACTTTTTCTCATATTAGTATTGTTCATTTTACAGTTACCACATAAATACAAGTTTTTTCTCAAAAGGAACACACTTAAAAATAATAAATATATATATATATATATTTTAAGTGTTTTACTGTAAATTTTTAATGCCGTATAATTAACCGTTCTTCATGACATATTAGTGTTTTACGGTAATGAAACTGTCAGCTGTGGTTGCCTGATTTTTACAGTATAACCATTTCTAATATTACGGTAAAAGGATGTATTACTGTCGATTTTTCATTTGGCGTTTTAAAAAGTCTGCAGATTTTACTTAACCGGTAAAAGACCGTAAAATATATCACTCAATATTACAGTTCTACTGTAGACTGCAACGTCTCTAATATAAAATATTCTGTATAAACGCCTGAAAATGTCTAAGTGAATTAAAGTTTTACGGTAAAAAACTGGCAGCTGTGGTTGCCGAATTTTGCCGTAATAAAAACTTTTTCTATTATTACAGTAAAAGGATGTTAGCCCTGTTGATTTTACAGTTACAACTACCAACCTATGACCGCCTAAACTATGCCATTAAATATTACAGTGATTTACTGTAATTAACACACCATATGAATAAAGGTTTAAATATGACTGTTTAAGGTAAAACACGGTCTTTTAATATCTGCAGACTTTAACTAAATCTCACTAACGATGTTTTAAGCGGTGCGTTCACTGTTCACAAGAAAGTTTGTCGGGGTGAAACAGGAGCGACAACAGAGTGATGTCACAGTGCACCTGAGGAGAGGCGCTGTGAGGTCACGAATCACGGGCGGGGCTACGGTGTGCCACTCAGCAAAATGAAGCTTTTTTTTAAAACCTGTTTTTTTTTATGATTGGAGACGTGGAGGTGCGTGATTTTAATGTTCTATATCGACAGCCTGATCTTTCTACCTGATGAAATGTGAGGCGAACGAGTCCTGAACAAAAATATAAAGTTTTGTTTTTGTGTTTGATCATTTTTATGCAAACGAGTTGAGCACTAGAGCTTTTTATTCTGCGGACTGACGATGTCTGTCAATGCAAATAATGTTGACCTGTCGAGTTGATGTGGCTCTCTGCTGTCGCTGCTTTTAGCTCTGTGAAAACAATGTCAGGAACCAATAACCAAACACTCAGACAACCTTATCATGCTTTAACCATCACCTAGTTTTCTGTAGCGTTGTCAGAACGTTCCAAAACAACAAACCATTAACATCAGCTTGAAGTGCGCTGTCCCTTAAGCATATGTAACAATTCATTATGTGTCCGTACTAACAACTCGAGATAACAGGACGTCACATGATCACAGGCTGACTGTCAGTTCAGCATCAATTAAATCCAAAATTCAAGGCCTTTTTCCAAGGACTTTCAGGCCCAATTTTCTCATTCAAGGACCAAACACAGCCGAATTTCAGACACAATACTGTTTTTCATAAAGAGCACGAGCAGAACATTAAAGGCCCAGGTGAAGTGATGTAGTAGTATTTTAGTTGCTGATTGCAACACCTCGCCTCACCCAGTCGTCCTAGTGTGAAGGTGAAACTTGAACGTGGAAGAGACAGCGTTTTAGTTTGTCCATTGTGGGCTGCTGTAGAAACATGTTAGACTTGTGAAGGGACCCTTGATCTAACACACAAACAACACTTCAAGGACTTTCCAGGCCCAATCTCTCTGCAGGACGTCACGGAGACTATGTCTCGGTTTTAGACGTTGCGGGGACGTCAGGAGGATACATCCGGTTTTAACAGTCTGCGGGGATTCAAGAGACTCCGTCCGGTTTGACAGTTGCGGGGACGTCACAGAGATCGTCCGGTTTTAGACAGTCTGCGGGGACGTCACAGAGTACGTCATTTTAGACAGTCTGCGGGCGTCACAGAGTAGTCCCTTTTAGGACAGTTGCGAGGACGTCATGAAGACTACGTCCTAGGTTTTAGACAGTCTGCGAGGACGTCAGGGACTACGTCCAGGTTTAGACAGTCTGCGGGGACGTCCACAGAGACTACGTCCAGGTTTTAGACAGTCTGCGGGGGAACGTCACAGCCTACGTCCAGGTTTTAGACAGTCTGCGGGACGTCACGGAGACTAAGTCCAGGTTTTAGACAGTCTGCGGGGACGTCCACGGGAGGGTGACACGTCCAGGTTTTAGACAGTCTGCGGGGGACGTCATGAGATACGTCAGGTTTTAGACCGTCTGCGGGGACGTCACGGAGCTACGTCCAGGTTTTAGACAGTCTGCGGGGACGTCACAGTGACTACGTCCAGGTTTTTAGACAGGTCTGCGGGACGTCACAGGACTACGTCCAGGTTTTAGACAGTCTCGGGACGTCATGAAGACTACGTTCCAGGTTTTAGACAGTTGCGGAGGACGTCAGGGGAGACTACGTCCAGGTTTTTTTAGACAGTCTGCGGGGACGTCACAAGAGACTACGTCCAGTTTTAGGGACAGTCTCGGGCACGTCACAGAGCTACGTCCAGGTTTTAGACAGTCTGCGGGACGTCCGAGACTAGTCCGTTTTAGACCGTTGCGTGGACGTCACGGGACTACGTCCAGTTTTTAGACAGTCTGCGGGACGTCACTGAGGGACTTACGTCAGGTTTTAGACAGTCTGCGGGGAGTCACGGAGGACTACGTCCAGGTTTTAGACAGTCTGGGACGTCCGTGGGACTACGTCCAGGTTTTTGACAGTCTGTACAGTCACGGAGACTACGTCCAGGTTTTAGACAGTCTGCGGGGACGTCACAGAGACTACGTCCAGGTTTTAGACAGTCTGCGGGGACGTCACAGAGACTACGTCCAGGTTTTAGACAGTTCTGGACGTCACGGAGACTACGTCCAGGTTTTTTAGACAGTCTTCGGGGACCTCACGGAGACTATGTCCAGGTTTTAGACAGTCTGAGGGGACGTCACGGAGACTACGTCCAGGTTTTAGACCAGTCTGCGGGGACTCACCGGGACTACGTCCAGGTTTTAGACAGTCTGTGACAGTCACGGAGGATATGTCCAGGTTTTAGACAGTCTGCGGGGATCGCACGGAGACTACGTCCAGGTTTTAGACAGTCTGCGGGGACCTCACGGGACTACGTCCAGGTTTTCGACCGTCTGCGGGGACGTCACAGAGACTACGTCCAGGTTTTAGACAGTCTGCGGGGACTCACGGGACTACGTCCAGGTTTTAGTCAGTCTGAGGGGACGTCACAGAGCGACTACGTCCAGGTTTTAGACCAGTCTTTGTATTTCATGTTTTTGCTTCAGGCCGTTCTCGTCAGCAGGGTTCTTT
>NW_020855744.1:0-819 GCF_000972845.2 Larimichthys crocea
CCAGGATGGAGCAGCTCGCTGTCCCTCACTGAGATCCCAGAAGGGGACAAGCAAAGATTTAAACTCAACGTGTCCAAATGTCCACCCGGACCAGACACTTTCCTCCTTGTCATCCCCATAGACTGTGCTTTCTCTGTGGAGCAGAAGAGGACAGTGGAGGAGCACATGAAGCTGCTGGGGGAGCGGGTTTGGCGGTACACCATGGTGCTGTTCACCTGTGGGGATTTCCTCGGGGAGAAGACGATAGAGCAGCACATTGAGAGTGAGGGAGATTCGCTCAAGTGGTTAATAGAAAGATGCAGGAACAGGTACCACGTGTTCAATAACAAGAAGAAGACTGACTCATCTCAGGTGACAGAGCTGCTGGAGAAGATAGATGAGATGGTGTGGCACAACAACGGCACTCACTACGAGGTAGATGAACAAACGTTGAACATCATCAGAGAGAAGCAAGAAAAAGTGGCTGAGAGGGCGAACGACAGAAGGAGGAGGGCCGAGGAGGAAAGACAACAAAGGAAAACACTCATTCCAGGTGAATGTGACAGAAGGTGCACTCAAACAAATGCCAGTATCATATATTATTGTATCATAGTTTACAGATTTAAAGAAATACTTTGACATTTTGGCAAATACCTCTCATGTCTTTACATTAAACATGTATAAACACAGACAAAGACTGAAAACAGGGAAAACACGGGCGACAAAAACCTGCCTATCAACACCTCTAAAGCTGACCTATTTACACCACTTTGCATGACCAGTGACTTCCTGCTGATGAGCCTCGACTGAATGTCTGCAAACTGATCCCAGCCAAGAAGC
>NW_020855745.1:0-2587 GCF_000972845.2 Larimichthys crocea
TCATCTTGTTGGGCGAGTGGTAAGGCGCCTACACTGGTGGGTTGCTTGGACACAATCCCTTGCTGTTTTTGTTATTACTTGCAAAAAAGAAATAGAAAACACAAGAATTTATGGCGGGCCATAAGTAGTTTAATCGGGTCATATTATGTACTCACAAATCAGCAAACATATCAAATGGCTGGACTCAAAGGCGATCTGTTTTCCAACACAAGCCACTAACACAGGTTTTTTAAAGGCATTAGTAATGGCAAGGGCAACAATTTCTTTTATAAGCGGCGGACGGAGTCGATTTATTGTCAACCACGAAAGGCATTCTGTACAAGTACACAGCTGTTAGTATTGCGTAAGTTGAGTGTGGGCTATGTTTGACCTTTATTTAGCGTGTTGAATCTCTAAGTGGTTGCTTCTGATTTCTTTTCTAAAAACGGGAAGGCATAGGCGCTGTAAAAATAGTCAGTAAAGAGCCCCAATCAATAAACAGCAACGCAAAGTAGTTATCACGATGTGACAAAAAAAGGAAGAAGAGGCCCTTTAAAAAAAGGAGACCATCTACCAAAAGCCACGGGGAAAACCAGTGGTCCGGGGGGAGAATTCCTTCAGACAACCGAAAAAAGGTGGAAGGCCAGTAAGCCATTAAAAAATCGGTACGCGAGTGCGTGAGAACCACACCCACCACCACAACGCCAAAAGAAAACAAATAGTTTAATAACAAAACCCGACGTTGGGGGGGGTAAACGCAAAGTTTTCGTGAGTTTGATGGGATATTAAAGCCTTGAAAAAAAGGCAAAACTTCATTTGGGGGAATAATAAAAAAAAAATAATTAAAGCGTCACAGCAAGCGAATGGTACGGGGGAGGACCAGCCACGAATCGCAATATGCCGCGCACGTCGAAAGTGCATAACTAACCTTCGATAACCACCGAAAAGAATTTCAGACAAGCTCTGAGAAGGTGCTTCCTCTGCCGATGCCTTCTTTGAATTGTTTTTAGTGATTGCCACGCCCACAGCGATTACCTTCCGTAAAATTCATCATTTTGATAACGTTTACTCAGGAAGTAGCTCATTTGACGACCTACCCAAGGTTTGAAGTGAGATTGGATAAAATCCCTAGGAGGAGTGCGTTCAACATGACCCCGATGTCAACCAGGCCAGAACAGCAAAAATGACGATTTCATAAAAAGAGCCGCACAACGCCCACAGGGAAGCGATTCCCCAAAATTCAATCATCGTTTTGATAACTTTTTATCAGGAAGTTCTATGTGAACAACACTTACCAAGTTTGAATGATTGGACACAAAATCCCTAGGATGATTCGTTCAAACATGACCCCTGTCAAACAGCACCCAGAACAAGCAAAAATGACGATTTTCATAAGAGCGCCACGACCACAACACCATTTTTTCCCAAAATTCATCATTTGAGAACTTATTACTCAGGAAGTCCCTATTGAATACTCTTACCCCCAAGTCTTGAAGTGAATTGGATACAATTCCACCTAGGAGTGAGTTCGACTCCAAACATGAACCCGTGTCAACGAGGCCGAAACACCGGAAATTTCGATTGTCATTATTAAATATTGCCGGTATTCCTGTTCTTGTGGCTTATTGCTCGCAAGAGAGTTTTGTGTAGGTCCTGGCATGTTCTACCATTCGGCTAGTTTATCAATAATTACTGTGACCCAAACTGTGGCGGGGGAGGGCGCTGTTCGAAAGAAAAATTGCAAGGGGAGCAGCTTTCGAGCGCTTTTGGCCCCGCCCCCTCATTATGATGCATGCGAACTTGATGTCATAATAATTGCCTCTTAACAACCAACCCAACAAGTGTCCGACAGCCTCGGCAAAGTATAATGCATCGCCGCACAGTTTTGCCCGAAAATCGCCAAAAAGTCAATGGATACCCCACCTGGTTTTCGGTGAAAAAAAAGCACGGGTCCACTAATTGACGCTCCGTCACAGAGCCAACGCCTCTGCTAACAAGGTTGACTTACTTTCTCGCGCTGTCACGAGTCCCCGGCCTATGCCCACATCGCCCACCTAGTTGCGGTGGCTATGCCATCACTGTGTTTGGAGGCTGCCGCCCTCATCCGAACCAGTGGTCTTTTTTTGTCGTCCCTAGGAGGCGCTCTACCCGTCCCCATCTTTTTGTGGACATGTAGTTGAAGGCGAAGGCCCCAAACTGCCATTATATATTCAAAGCAAAGTTTGGTGAAGATTGGAGAATTTTTCCACAACAAAAGTTATAGCACTTATGAAATTTTATGGCAAAATGGAAGAATTTCGGTTTGGCCACAGACCCCTCTGACAGAGGACAAACAATCAAAAAGTTATGATTTTTGCTAATTTTCCACAATCTCAAACAAAAGCCAATCAACTGAAACACAATGTGCCAAGTTTTATTATTCCCCCAAATGAATTGCCTTTTTCAAGGCTTTAATATCCCCAAAAACTCATGAAAATTTGCGTACCCCCCCAAAGTCGGGTGTAAAATTTCGTATTCTGGGGGTCTCACGCACGCGCGTACAGAAATGGCTCTACGGCGCCACCTAGGTTTCGGTTGTCGGATGAGCCCCCGGACACGGTTTCATCCA
>NW_020855746.1:0-767 GCF_000972845.2 Larimichthys crocea
CTTCTGTGGAACAAACTACCATTCCGGGTTCGGGATGCAGACACGGTCAACACCTTTAAGAGTAGACTTAAGACTTTCCTTTTTGATCGAGCTTATAGTTAGGGCTGGCTCAGGGCATCCCTTAGTTATGCTGCCATAGGATTAGACTGCCGGGGGACTCCCCCTTCCTCCTCTCTCTTTCTCTCTCTCTCTCCCTCCCTATCACCACCACCATCTGTAAACATACAGTCTCATTAGTCCATGTTAATGCATGTTACTAACTAAACTTCTTCCCCAGAGTTTCTGTGCTCTCTCGTCCAGCAGGTTCTCATGGATCGTGGCTGCTGTGGTCCTGCACAGCGTCCACTACACATTTATTACTGTCATTATTGCTACCATATCTCCATTACAGTTTATAGTTAGCTAATGATTTGCTGCTGCTGTGCATCTGTGTCTCTCTATCTCTATCACAGGTTCCACTGCTACTGTAATCATTGTATCATTCATTGTAATTCATTGTCATTTTGTCATTAATTGTAATTGTACAATATGTTTATGTTGATTTGTTTTGTACACGTGACATCCATTGCACGTCTGTCCGTCCTGGGAGATTGATCCCTCCTCTGTGGCTCTTCCTGAGGTTTCTTCCACATTTTTTCCCTGTTAAAAGGGGTTTTTGTGGGCAAGTTTTTCCTCACTCAAACCGAGGGTCTAAGGACAGAGGTTGTCACTCCATGTACAGATTGTAATTGTAATAAATGCATTTTGTGACTTTGGGCTATACAAAT
>NW_020855747.1:0-613 GCF_000972845.2 Larimichthys crocea
GCGCCGCCGGTTCCCGTATTTGACTCCATGGAAGATTTTCCACTTGAGCAGTCTCGTGATGATACTCTACGCTTTGCCTTTGACCAAGTGATACAAATTGATGGTCACATGGTGCGCCCTGACGCAGCGCTAACGTTTCCACATTTTCATTGCGCAGGGACAGATTATATAGAGTGAGTCGTGACACTCAAGCAGATGACATAATAACCCAATTGTTGGTCCCGAAAAGCCGTCGGGAAATAGTTTTCCAGGCGGCTCATTATAACCCGATGGCTGGGCATATGGGATATGATAAAACACTAAACCGGATAATGGCTCGATTCTATTGGCCAGGCATTTGGGCAGACGTGCACCGCTGGTGTGCATCTTGTCCCGAATGCCAGTTAGTTAACCAACCGGCCATCCCGAGAGCGCCATTGCGCCCATTACCGCTGATCGAGGTCCCATTTGAACGCATTGGGATGGACCTCATCGGGCCATTTCACCGGAGAGCACTGGGATATCGCTTTGTGTTAGTCCTTGTGGATTACGCAACACGATATCCAGAGGCAGTGCCGCTGCGCACCATCTCTGCAAAGAGTGTGGCGAAGGCACTGTTTCAAGTTATCTCCCG
>NW_020855748.1:0-2970 GCF_000972845.2 Larimichthys crocea
CTTAAAGCCTGGCTGGCAGGATCTTTGACCATCTCCCGGACAGAACTGGGATTAATCCATCCTTTCGTTGTGCCCCGGCGTTTCCTGGACCCCATCGGTGCCTGCCTTGTACCTGTCACCGGATCGTTTGCGGGACTCCAGCCTCGCCGCTCCTGCCCTCCTCGGCTTTCCCAGCGCGGGGTGAACCTCCGGCTCCTGAAGACGCTGCCACGGTCTCGCAGATCCACCGAACCGCAGCCTCCGGCGCCCGCCAGGATCGGCCTGGTGAACGCCAGATCTCTGGCGAACAAAACGTTTATTTTGAGGGATTTCTTCAACTCTCACGGCCTGGATTTTCTCTGCGTGACAGAGACTTGGATCGGTCCCGGTGAGTGCAGTCCTCTGATCGAACTTTTACCGTCCGGCTGCTCTTATTTTAACTCCCCGCGGACGTCGGGCCGTGGAGGAGGAACGGCGACTGTTTATAAAAATGATTTTAAATGTAGGCAGCGTGCTTGTCCTTTCCAAGAAACAAAAACAGAAAAAGTATTTCAAAGAGAACGCGTCCTTTCTTCTGTAAGTGGCACATAGATCTGGGTAAACCCTCAATCAGCGTAAAACAATGAAAGAGAAATACCAACATGCTTTCTCGGAAGGGATAGGAAGAACCCAGGGGCAGCAAGTACATTCGAGAAAAGCAGGGCCCTAAAATTTGAAACACTGTGAACCCCATATTGAAACAGAGAGAGGAGCAGAGTGGGGACTCAGAAAACCACCAAGGATTACGCACAATTCCTGTAGTCCTGCTGCTGTTTTGGCCAGGGTTAGGAGGACCTGAAACCAGTCCCCAAGCGGTAAACCAGAGAAGGCCCTAATAGCTGCAACCGATGCAACTAGAGATGCGGTGGGTCCACGGTATCAAAGCTGAACTCAAAGTCAAGGAGTAGAAGGGTCACAAAGCTCCATAGTCAATTTCTCCATAAGGATAATCATTAAAAAACGCCTTAAATAGAGCTGACTCTGTGCTATGTAGTGTTTTAAATCCAACTGGAATACCGCAAGGACCATCGTGCTCATCCCGAAATGAATTTCAATTGGAAAAAAAAAGTGTAAACAACTTTTTTCGGATTTGTTTTTTTAAATGAAAGCAGAGGTTTGTAATGGAAATTGTCTAAAATTGGTCTCGCACACCGGGTGCAAGACTGGTTTTCTTCGTGAGAAGTGGTTGCAGCACCAACAAAAAAAAAAAAAGCCATGTTTTAGAAAAACTTTTGGGGGAACCAACCCAGAAGACATCACGGCTGTGATAATGGGACCAGAAACCGTCGTGGCCCTTATACTGGGGAAAACATCTTGTAAATTTTATTAATAAAAAAGTGCGGCGGGATGGAGTCACAGGGAGCACACGATGGTTTACTCCGTCAACCACATCTTCTAAGGCCTCTTCACAGAGAACACAGGGTCCTCAAACAAATCAAACGACAGCCTAAGCAATGGAACAAGGTCAGAGGGTGTCAGACCAGGAGTATTAAGATGAACAGCCCTTGCCATTCGACAACGAAACTTGTCAATAAAAAACTGCGGAAACTAGGCACATTTAGGGGGAGGCTTCCTATGGCCACCCTGGGGGGGGGGAGGGATTAAGAACAGCCGCGATGGTGTTTAAAATGAGCACTCGCAAGGTTTGTGGTGAGAATAGGGATTTCAAAGGGTGACAGGGTAATTGTCTTTTTGTGGCCTCTTAAAACAGTGCGCTTCTGAGAGCAGCGCCAGCAGTTTCTTAAGAAATGTGGAGTACGAGACCTGAAAGCTTGTCCTTATTCCACCTGCAGCAGTTCAGATTTTTTTTCGGCACTCCTTCTATCTGCGCGAGTGCGCGCTCATTAGCCATGGCTCAGGTTTAAACTTTGAGCTGCCACCGTTTGTTTAAAAAAAAAAAGAATGGAGCACAGAAGTCCAGTATTGTTTCGGCATGAGGAGTGAAACCAGAATTTAATCTCTCCGTTGGTTTGCAGATGGTAATCCAGAGGGAACACACAGTCGGTTAAAAAGCAGGACGAGAACTGACCAGCAGTGGCAGGGTTAAAAATCCGACGGCTCCCGAGCAGGAGCGGCAGATTTTTTTATTGACTGCAGAGAAGGAAAAAACAACTTCGAAACACTCACAGGCAAATGAGCAGAAAAAACATTGTCACAAACATTTCCAAGTTGGACACAGACAAACCATGGGAGAGACAAGGTCTAATGTGTGTCCAATGTTCGTGTGGTGGCACAGACACACCTGCACCAAAATTAAAAAAAGAGTCATCAATGGAAGGCTTAAAAAGTCCCTTCACCATCGGCTTGTCAGGACAACGACACATGATGTTAAAAAATCCCCCCCAACCAATGATACAACGTAGGTCTAACAAGGAATCATACTTAGTGCATAATTTCATCCGCAGATCAGAGAATTCATTTACAAAGTCCTTTTTTTATGGGGGTTCGGTAGAATGACAGCACACAGCAAACCGATCTTATCGTCCCGACCTCAAATAAATTTGCATTCAAAAACGTGGGAAGAGGAGTATGAAGACGGCACGTCCGCGCCCTACATGTAAAATCATTATTATAAACAGTACGCCAGTTTCCTTCCTCCACGGCGGCCCGCCCGACTCCGCGGGAGTTAAAATAAGGCATCCGGACCGGTATACAAAAAATAAGAAAAGTTCCGATCCAGAGGACTGCAACTCCACCAGGGACAGATCCAAGTCCTCCTGTCTCTGGTCACGTCCAGATAAATCCTAGGCCGTGGATAGTTAAGAATCCCTCAAATAAACGTTTTGTTTTCGCCAGAGAATACTGGCGTTTCCGTCACCACACCAAGGCCGATCCTGCGGGCGCCGGAGGCTTGCTGTTCGTGGATCTGCGAGACCGTGTCAGCGCGTCTTTCAGGAGCCTGAGGGGTTCACCCCGCGGCTGGGAAAGCCGGAGAGGAGGGCAGGAGCGGCG
>NW_020855749.1:0-669 GCF_000972845.2 Larimichthys crocea
CTTCATTGTAAGATTAATTTAAAGATTTAGTTAATAATTATGATCAAATTAATTCAGTTGTTCTCATAATCTGTCTTTTTTGCACGGGAAAAAATGTGACTAGTGGAAATTCTGATTGGCTGGTAACTTCAGAAACTTACCAGCCACATTGGCTGGTGATCAAAAAAGTTAATTAGCCCTGATTACAACTACTCACCACAGCTTTATATTTATTTTATTTTTTATCTGCAATCATATTTCCATCTGATTACTTGATTACTACAGATTACCACCATGTGCAATACTACTGATATCTTGCCACCTTACGTTTGTAATATTATCATGACACTATCTCTGCAATATTATTTCTATCTTGCCACTTCACCTTTAGTACTCATTCTCGCACAACTGTACACTTGTCTGTTGTTTGTCTGTTGTTTTGTCTATTGGTTTCTTATTTACTGTATAGGCTGAAGGATACTTGGTCTATTGTTGCCTTTTCTATTTTTATTTTTATTCTCTATTTTACTTCTGTATTGTATATCCCACCCTTTCTGCTGCTGTAACAGAAGAATTTCCCTGTTGTGGGATAAATAAAGTATAATCTAATCGAATCTAATCTAAACTTATTTAATACAGTAAATATCTAATATGTTATACCTTTAAATGGGGTTTTTATAAACCGGGTTC
>NW_020855750.1:0-618 GCF_000972845.2 Larimichthys crocea
AGCTCTGAAGTCCAACCCCTCTCATTTGAGACAGCTGGACCTGAGAGGAAACTATCTGCAGGATTCAGGAGTGAAGCTGCTATGTGATTTTCTGGAGAGTCCACAGTGTAGACTGAAGACTCTGAGGTCAGACACCATTTTTTTATTTCTGTGCTGAGATTAATATGATGTGAAAGTTGTGGTGACACTAAACTGCAGACATCAGGCTGATATTATACTGATCCACACTGAGTATCTGAATGCTAAAGTCTATTTTCTTCTTCTATGGTTTAGTCCATTGACTGTGGCAGAGCATATATTGAAGAACATATATTTGTTTAAAAACAAACACAAAAACAGATTAAATAAATCATCTCTATTTCAACAGTCACACAATAACAAATATATTCAGTATTTTCTTTTTCCAACATTTTGATGAAGCTATATGATGCTTATACTGACTGAATAGTTTAAAATGAACATGCTTTGATTTTATGACTCCACTTTTCCATAAAGAAATATTGTTGATGTCTTTTGTTCACATTTCCCCAAAATTCATCCTGACATATTTGTCATCTTTGTAAACTTTGGGATCTTGAGTCTTAATTTCTGTCATTAATATTAATGAGAGCTCTTTGT
>NW_020855750.1:688-1681 GCF_000972845.2 Larimichthys crocea
TTTCTTCTCTCATCAGGTGGATGCCCTCATCTCAGTATGACTCTGAGTATGACTCTGAGTATGAGTATGAGAATGAAAATGTGTATGACTGTAGGTATGGGAATGAATATGAGTCTGAGTCAGAGTGTGAGTGGTGAGAAAGGTGTTTGTGTTGAGAGAGGATCAGCTGAGTCCTGATGATCCAGAGAGGTTGAAGCAGCAGCATCAGCTCTGACTGGGCCATGTTACTGGGAGGTGGAGTGGAGAGGAGAGCTTCATCCAGCAGAGACTGACGGAGGAATCACAACAAGTGGAGATGACTGTCAGCGCTGCAGTCTGAACTGCTCTGAGATCAGCTCCACTGTCAGACACAAAGTCAAGTCCACCATCATCATGTGTGTTCCTCTGGATCATGTGACAGAGGATCATCAGTGGATCTGGACTGCTCTGCTGCTGTTCTGTCCTTCTACACAGTCTCTGCAGACACACTGAGACTCCTCCACTCCTTCTGCTCCACACTCAACCACCTTGAACCTGGAACCTGGAATCTGGACCTGAGTCTGATCCTGGATTTATTTTTTTCTTTCTTTGACTCATTCAGTCTGTGGTTTCTCTGTATTTCTTTGTTTTGCAGCTCCACACTGTTGGATGATGAACTGCTGTTCATTTTCACATTCTACTGAATCATACTGTATATATCATCTGTAGTTTGTTGTTTTGGACTCCAGGTGGTGCTGCTGCATCAACAATCAGATGACACTCAAACATACAACAGTGTGTTTGAGTGTCATCTGTACTCAGACAGACGTCACACAGGGAGACAAGATGGGTTCAAACCTGTGACATGGACACCACTAAAACACATCAATGTAAATATCAAAGGTCACCAAGTACATTTACTCCAGTACTGTACTCTAATACAAGTATAAGGTATTTGTATCAGAGTACATGCATTTACTTTGTACTTGTACTCCAGGAGGGAAACATTTTACTTTTTACTGCATTTCTTGAACA
>NW_020855751.1:0-1659 GCF_000972845.2 Larimichthys crocea
GTGGTGTGCAGTCTCCTGTTTTATTTTGACCGTCTTGTCTGCTGTTCCGGTGGTTGCGGTTTTCCTGTTTTATTTTGACGTTTGTCTTGCGTCATTGTGTCCGTTTTTAGGGTGGGTTTTTATTTTGACAGTTTTGTGGTCTCTGGTGTGGCATGGGTGGGGTGTCAGTTTCCTAGTGCGTGGGTTTGTATTTGACGAGTCTTGGTCTCCAGGTGCAGTGTGCCGTTTTGCTGTTTATTTTGGATTAGTCTGTGTCTCTGCTGTCATGTGTCAGTGTCGGTTTTATTTAGTTTTTTTTGTGAGAGTCTTGTCTCTGGTGTCATGGTGTGGTCAGTTTCGCTTTTTATTTTGACGCAGTCTTGTCTCTGTGTCATGTGTCAGTTTGGCCGTGTTTTATTGGACAGATTTTTTGTCTCTGTGTCATATGTCGAAGTTTCTGACTGTCCTTTCCTGTTTTTATTGTGGACAGTCTGTGTCTCTGTCATGTGTGCAGGTTTCGTGTTTTATTGTGACAGGTCTTGTCTCTGTGTCATGTGTCAGTGTTCCTGCTTTTATTTATATAGTTTCTTGTCGTCTGTGTCATGTGTTCAGTTTCCGTGTTTTTTTATGTTGTTGCCAGTCTTTGTTCTGTGTCATATGTGTCGTTTTAGGTTTTATTTTACAGTTCTTGTCTCTGTGTCAGTTTCAGTTTTCCTGTTTTATTCGTAGAGTCTTGCTCGGGCTTCACTGAGGTTCAGTTTCCTGTTTTAGTTGTGACGGCTTGCTCTGTGTCATATGTCAGTTTCCTGTTTTATTGTGACAGTCGGTCTCTGTGTTCATTATCGCAGTTTCCTGTTTTTATTAGATGACAGTCTGGTCTGCTGTGTACTGTGTTATGTTTCCTGTTTATTGTGACAGTCTTGTCTCTGTGTCTGATGTCAGTATCCTGTTTTATTGTGACAGTCTTGTCTTGTGTCATGTGGTCAGGTTTTCCTGTTTATTTTGACAGTCTTGTCTCTGTGTCGTGTGTCAGTTTCCTGTTTTATTTTGACAGTCTTGTCTCTGTGTCATGTGTCAGTTTCCTGTTTTATTTTGACAGTCTTGTCTCTGCGTCATGTGTCAGTTTTAGGTTTTTTTTGACAGTCTTGTCTCTGTGTCATGTGTCAGTTTCCTGTTTTATTTTGACAGTCTTGTCTCTGTGTCATGTGTCAGTTTCCTGTTTTATTGTGACAGTCTTGTCTCTGTGTCATGTGTCAGTTTCCCGTTTTATTTTGACAGTCTTGTCTCTGCGTCATGTGTCAGTTTTAGGTTTTTATTTTGACAGTCTTGTCTCTGTGTCATGTGTCAGTTTCCTGTTTTATTTTGACAGTCTTGTCTCACTGTCATGTGTCAGTTTTCTGTTTTATTTTGATAGTCTTGTCTCTGCGTCATGTGTCAGTTTTAGTTTTTTTTTGACAGTCTTGTCTCTGTGTCATGTGTCAGTTTCCTGTTTTATTGTGACAGTCTTGTATCTGTGTCATGTGTCAGTTTCCTGTTTTATTGTGACAGTCTTGTCTCTGTGTCATGTGTCAGTTTCCTGTTTTATTTAGATAGTCTTGTCTCTGTGTCATGTGTCAGTTTCCTGTTTTATTGTGACAGTCTTGTCTCTGTGTCATATGTGTCAGTTTTAGGTTTTATTTT
>NW_020855752.1:0-1698 GCF_000972845.2 Larimichthys crocea
CTTATGGAGATCGACTTGTCCTATAGCCTGCCTCAAGTGGTCATTTCAAGAACTGCAGTGTTTGGCACTTCCATGTAGGCTTTCCTTGCAGGTTTCAGCTTGGGGCTGACAGGTAGATACCCAGACTCATCTACGTCTCTTACATGAATGTATAATTATATTAGATAAATGTGAAATGTAAAAACGGACACTCATAGCAACAGACCCATAAAGAATTCTCACCTGCTCTCACCTGCTCTGCAGTTTTCTTCTTTTAGCTCCTTTTAGCCTATTTTGGATCATTGTTTTGGTTTTTGTCTTTGAGAGGTGTTGATTTTATGATGTGATTACCTGTATGCCCGTTCTGAAGGCTGCAGTTTAACCTGCTGTATGGTTATATTGTGTTATACTGATAGGTGGTTCTATGATTTTGTCCACTTCATTTATGCTTACTAATGTTTAAGCTAACTCTCACTGGAGAAATGGACCCGACAATGGCATAAACAGGATATTTTGTGTGTACAATGACAAAAGCAGCGTTACTGCACTACGCATTGTCAGTACAGAATGATCTGCATGCACCAGACAGCACAGGCCTCTTTAGTGTCTAATACCATAAAAAGTGCAACAGGCTGTTACAAATTCAGACCTCCTGTACAAAGTTCACGGCTTTAAAAAAAGTGGTCCTATAATCAAATATACTGCATCTATAACCATAACGTCAACTTGAGACTGACCTCTCTCTCCTTTTCCTTTCAGCTCTGCTTCCCGTCTGCTGTTACTTTATTAACAAAACCATTTGGCGCTCTTCTCGTTGCGCTGGAAGGTCCTCCAAGATTCTTTCCTCTTAGCCGCGGAGGTCTCCTGTAGACTGGAGAAAAGAAAAGACGGCCAGAGGGAGAGCGAAAATACACAGGAAAAGATGTAGGCAAGTGGTCGAAACATAAGAGTCTCTCCACTGCCGTCGACACTTGATATCCTTGGTTTTGGATATTGTGTGCCTCTACCTGAAAGGTTGGCTGTCGGGATATGCATCTTTGAATCCCATCTCCTCTAGCTTACAGCGTCGGTACAGCTCGTAGTGGCGGGCGTGGGTCTGCTCCCTCAGGTCCTCCATGTTGACCCGGGTCAGCATCTCTCTGAGTTTTACAAAGTCGCAGTGACTCTCGTTCTCGACTGAAGGGAGGGAAAATGCACACCAGAATTAGGGCGTGATTACAGGGGGGGGGGGTTCAGGTGGTCGTCTTAGTTTTGTCTAGCTGCCTAGCTGTCTTTTTAATCGCTTCCAACTTATTTTGACACCCCACACCCCATCTGTCACCCTGTTACCCTCCCTTCCTCTCCATTACTCTCTCTAAAGCAGGAAATCATACCACATCTCTACAGGAATGTGAAGCAGTCTGCACAAAATACACTGGAAAATTACATTTGGCAATCCACTGATTTAAACCAAATCTATCACAGTTCGCCAACAAGCAGGAGTTGATAAACTGGAGTTATCATGTAGATTTTTTTCTTCACTTTCGCTTCATGACTGAGTGACTCATGGTTAAATGAATTCATAGTGAGGAAAGCGAGGGAGGTGTTTCCTGCCTGATAGACTGACAGCAGTGGACGGAGGGGGATCTGCCACGAGCGTAATTTCCATTCTGCTGAAGCCTTTTTACTCATAGGTCACCTCATTTACTCCATCACAACAATATGGGCTTGTTCTGGAAA
>NW_020855753.1:0-2842 GCF_000972845.2 Larimichthys crocea
TTCTAAACAGCACAGAGACTAAAAAGACTCTTTCCAGATCCAGAACAAAGAAAACAGCACCAAAGAAAATGATGACTGATTCAACTTATAGATTTCAGGATCTAATGATGTGGTCATATACTGCTTTTCATCTTTTCAGCTGTCTATTTAATGACTGATTAGTGACTCACATATTAAGATGACTGTGCACATTACCATATATCTATGAATGTATCAGTCCACTCCACTGCAGGAGTACATGAGCCCTGAGAAGAGGAGGGAATTTAAAACGTTGTCTCTATTTTGGCTGACCAGCATCCGCAGACAAACACTCATCAGAGGGCTCCTCTCCACCTCACTCTTGACAAAGCCACCGCCAGCCAGTGTTCAGCCCTCGGTACAAGACAATGATTGAAAACCACTGGAGGTGAAAGTGTGTGGACGCACCAACAAAAGAACCTTGTAGACTGAATAGAATAATCCCATCTCCAATACAGGACCCATTTATACAGGTTTAAACCAGTACATGGAATATTTTAGAGTTTCACCGATTAGCATGAACACAAACGTGTGGACGAGACAAACAGATATGTTATGTTTTTCATTTTTTGTAAAAATTTATATCAGTGGCTGAAAAGTTACAGGACAGATATGATCCTGTGCATAAAGGACCAGAGCACACCCCAAGCCCAACAGTGAATTGATGGTTCTTCAGCCAAATTTTTGGGAAAAATAATGTGCGTGCAAAAAACATAAGTTTCTTCATTTCTTTCAACTCTGTTTGTTTGTTATGGATGATCAGTGAGAAATTTTTTTTGTGGACCTCTTCAAGGCATTTCAAATGATCCTGAAGCTTCTTAATGTCTTCCAACAGAGGCAGCATTTGACTGTTGTTCCATTTCTTCTGATACAATGTTTTCAGTGCTTTGGATGACAGTGTGTTTGTTTTCTACAGAGGGGTTGGTTTGATTTATGTATGTTCTCATTTTTAATTGTCACATTAGAATTTGAAAGAAAGGGAGAGACAGAGAGAACCTGACTGCAATACTTTGACTTCAACACAGAAAAGAGTTCCTTTCCAGTGGAAGTAAATTATGTGGAGCTGAAAACTGTTCACCAGGAAGTGCATAAGACAGGATAATTACAGTGTGAGAATCATATCCCAGATAATGAGGAAAGAGGAGACGTGTGGCTTCATCCCGTCTTGTTGCTTCTCTTTTTATCTGATAGAGAAAGAAGAAATAAAATAAGGCCTCATGGGTAAACTGCAGGGCTGATGGACGGCACCAATGAATTCAAGGAAAAAACCTCTGCAGCTTATTACACAGATGAGAAACATGTCATGATAATCAAGCTGTTTCTGTTGACTGTAACACACTGGCTTCTTGTTCTTGTCCTCACAGTCTGCTCTACTGTTGGTTCCCATCAAAGAGCCGCTGGCAGTTAATTATCACCCCACCTGCTGTCACAGGTTCTAAATCATCACTAATTAAGTGACGGGCAGAAAACACCGTTGTTATTTAATATAACTGGGAAACTGCTGACAGAGATATCGATATATTAGTCTTGGTGAAGCTGTCCTTCAAACCAGTTTTACTGAAGCCATTCATTCATCATCCATTATAAAAACTGTTTGCCTCCTCCTCTTCCTCAAAAAACCCAGTGTCCGGGGTGTGTAAAAAACTCTCCTCAGCTGTGCTCATTGCACACATGCACACCTCTCTCACACCGACTACTCCTGCTCTGCAGAAGAGGACTGATGTTGCCTCCTCCAACATAGTAAGAGCTCCATCAGCAGTGTGAGATATAAACAGCCCTTATGGAGCTTTCAAACAATCACCCTGCCTCCATTCACTCTATGTGAAACTGATATAGAGAGTGCTAAATGTGTGATGCAGCGCACAGAGCATGAGATATAAAACATGGAGAGAAATCTATCTGACTGATGACTTATGGCACCGTCACTACACAATCTAGTGTGACTGTCTATGCTGGTTTTCATGTTGTAGTGATTCAGAGCTGACACTCAACGTTACTACTATAGTTTGAGTTTCCAGTTCTTGTGCCTCCACGTCTCTGCTTAGAGAGAGAGAACTAAGTTAGACTGAATACTGTTATAATTTATCACTTCATGGTGCTCTAAAAAAGGACAAATACAAACATGTACGTCTACAAACACAAAACATGTTTTAGGCCTCTGAGTCAGCTGATCGATTGTCGGGTTCTACAGCAGTCCGACCCTGCAAACCTTAAATTCATGTTTCATTGTTAATGAGATTTAAGTGATCGGATCAGTGGATATAGATTAAAAGAAAGGAAGCCTCAGGGTCTTATTAGTTATTTGGAGAATAATAAGGATAATTCTGCCGTGGACTCTGTGCTACTTTAGATTCCAGAACGACCACAATATCCAGGTTGGTCATCAGGATATTTGGCACCAGAAAACCACAGACTATTGACTGAGGACTTCATAGCTCAAAGTCTGCATTCACTGAGTCTGGACTCTCCCTGAGGGACAGAAGGAGGAGATCAAAGTTCAGTGAGTGCGGTTTATGTCTTTTTGTGTGTGTTTTTCACAAATGTTGTGAATAATGTGGAGGTCAGTCGGCCCGATAAGAGGATTTTAGCAAGACAAGCAGCTGCTGAGTCACTGAGGCAGAACCACATCAACACACTGCTGTTGATCCCGTTTATCATTTTCTCTGAAGGACTGATCTCACAAGACACATTTCCCATGTGTGTCCAGACTCACATCTCTCTCTCTGTCTGTCTCTTTGTCTATCTCTTATTTATTTTTCTTCTCATCAACTGTGTCCAGAAGCTCATAACAGCAGTTTTTAATTCACTTTAAAGCCAACAGCAG
>NW_020855754.1:0-601 GCF_000972845.2 Larimichthys crocea
CCGTACGCATGTTGATTAGATACACGTGTGCGTTTCAGGTGTCAAAATTACATTCTATTACCAGACGTCCAGATGAGGTTCAAATGTGGACGTCATATTAACGTCTAAAACAGGTCCAATAATGACCAAGGTACTTTTTATTATTCTGTTTTCTGGGCATAATGGACACAAGCTGAAACCAGAAACGAGTCGTTTCTTCGTTTTTTCGTTTTTGACAAAAAACGAAAAAACGAAAATTCGGCTCAATTTCTCGTTTTCTGTCCCAATCACCAAAAACAACATTTCCACTTCCATATTCCGTTTTAGTGGTGGGCGGGGCTCGTACGCTTCTTTGCCCGGTACTCTTCAAAATAAAAGTTCTTCCGTTTGACAAAGTTATTTCTTTATGAAAGGGTGACCAAACGTCCTCTTTTGGCCGGACTTTTTTACGTCCTGCCTGGAGCTCCTGAGGATTTTTTTTTCTTTATAAATTCGTGAAAATGTCCGGTTTTCAATTGACTGGCGCTTTGCACAGGCTGTCCTGTGTGTGGACCTGCGACACGCACACTGGCTCAATTCGTGGCATCTAAAGGCATATAGTAGTGGCATTTCCGGGAAATGC
>NW_020855755.1:0-1009 GCF_000972845.2 Larimichthys crocea
GGTTTCCATGTAGAGTAAAATTTTTGAATACATCCTCTTGTAGAATAACGAATCTTCTCTAATACCAAGTAATGTAGAAGGTAATTGGTCCACATCTGGGGGAAGTTTCTCCTTCCACTTAAACAGTATTAATCGCCTAGCTACAAGAGATGCAAAAGCCATCACACTCTTCGCCTGGCGGTCAAAGTGAGCGTCATGAGGAGTTACTCTAAATATGGCAGTAATGGCAGAAGGTTCTATAGGTACTCGGAAAACATCTGAAAAGGTTTTAAATATTGACTGCCAGAAATTGTCTAGTTTTGAACGAAACCAAAACATATGTGAGAGGGTGGCTGGTGTTTGCCTGCATCGATCATAAATGGGATCGATACTAGGAGTGAACTTTGCTAGTCTTACTTTAGACCAATGCAGGCGATGCATAACCTTGAACTGGACTTTCTCGTTTGGCTCTCAACGAAGCAGGACCGGATGGCGTGTCTGTGCTGGGATTACTCAAACCCCCCATCCCCTATCCCCTGGTTGCTAGTGATGTGTCTCATGTTGTAGAGTGTACTGTATATGTGCTAAAACTGCTGAGGTGTTTTTGTCCTGCTCCCAGATTGTTCTCCTGACAGGAGTACAGTCTGTGGGTTGTTCTTTTTTCTCCTCCCCTCTCCCCATGTTGTATCCCCTTTTCTTTCTTCTTTCCTTTGGCTACCATACACTGTCCTGTCCTCCCCCACTTGTCATATTACATGTATTATTTGTATGGACAGACTGGTTTGCAATTTCGTTGTACTGTACTTGTACTGCTACAATGACAAAATAAAGCCCCTATCATCATCATCATAACCGTATGTCGTAAGCAGATTGAAGAAGAATGTGTTCTATCTAAAGCTCTTTCTCAGATATTCTCAGGAAGTTCAAACCCCAAGTCGCTCTCCCATTGAGTCTTTAGTGATGTCAAAGGCTCCAAATTATATGTTTAGTGAGCAGTATATGTTTCCAATAATCCCTTTGGAGCCTGAGT
>NW_020855756.1:0-583 GCF_000972845.2 Larimichthys crocea
CACATTATATTAAGGCTTCAAGTTGTCAGGACGAGTTTCTTTCAGTTGCGTCTCCCGGCCAAAAGTTAAAATGTTTTTAAGCCGTCACGACCTTGAGAGAGCCATCCATGCCTTAATAAGCTCAAGGTTAGACTACTGCAATGCACTTTATGTCGGCGTCTCCCAGTCGTCCCTCAGACGACTTCAACTTGTGCAAAACGCTGCTGCCCGTCTTTTAACCAACACCAGCAGACGTGCGCTTATCTCTCCTGTTCTTAACTCCCTTCACTGGCTTCCTGTCCTTTATAGAATTCATTTTAAACTTTTAATATTTGTTTTTAAAGCTCTTAACTCAACCTCGCCCCATCGTATTTATCTGAGCTTTTAACTGTCCGCAATCCTGGTAGAGCTCTGAGGTCTAAAGATCAACTTTTGCTGGAAGCGCCCAGGTCAAAATATAAACACTGGGGTGACCGAGCCTCTTCCGTTGCCGCCCCCATGCTCTGGAATAATATCTTATTCGATTTTGTTGTATTTTATTGTTTTTTTTTGTTTGTTTTTACTTATTGTTCTCTTTACTTATTATCTGCTGTAAAGCACTTTG
>NW_020855757.1:0-576 GCF_000972845.2 Larimichthys crocea
CGCTAATTGATCGACTACTCCCCCCTACAGCTTCATAGACTCCCATGTTATTTTGAGCAAAGAATTTTCCGGAAGGAGCAGGGAGCACCTGTGCTTGCTCTGACTCTTGAGGCCAAAGTTTATATAATTTTTGCCTGAAACTTGGCAAGAACATACTCGACAAGACAAGCATTCTTCTGGTCATTTCAGATTTTGGTTTGAGGCATACCTTATAGGTTGTTTTTGGCCACCTTCGAGGGGGATCATTCAGACATATATTGTGCATTTCAGTGGGACAGACAGTGCATGCAGCACCTGCGACTAATTACTCTGACCTGCAGCTCACCCTGGTTGCTTGGCAACCTCAAGCATGCCTTTGACTAACAGACGATCAGACGATCAAGACTACATTTTTAATGTTGGCTATTTTATTCTTCTCTCTCACAAACACAAACACATAGATAGAGAGACAGACACACCACACACAGGCAGACAGACAGGCAGACGCACACACACACACACACACACACACACACACACACACAGAACAAGCACACATGCATGCACACACAGAGGACAAGTTTTTCAAAATAAGAG
>NW_020855758.1:0-718 GCF_000972845.2 Larimichthys crocea
AGTAAAGCTGCCCAGGCATGATGGTACATCTTTCTCATTATCTCAGTTTGGCCTTACATGTGAGGACAGACAACAAATGGAAGCTACTACAGTAACATATCCTCCATGAGTGTTTATAATGCTCAATGTATTCATTCTAGCAGCTGTTCTGGACCATAAATAACCTTGTAGGGAGGATGGATTTGAAAAAAATGCATTAAAATAAGAGAGTGGCTTTGTACCAGGGCCATTCTTCTATTAAAATAAGAGAGTGGCTTTGTACCAGGGCCATTCTTCTCCACTCAACCACTCGGACACAGATGAAAAATAAAAATGGAATAGGTGAAGGCAGGACGCCCCCCTCTTGGTTTTCATCTTTGTATCCATTCTCTTGTGTCATTATGAACAAGATAAAAACACAAAACCAGGGCCAGAGGGAGGTGATCAGGTCCCCGAGACTGATGTGACTGTGTGTGTTTCTGGGGTGTGTACGCACAGGAAGACATCGGTGTTTGAAGGTGTACAATGCCTGTATTAAATCATAATCTGTTTTACCCCCAGCTTGCCCTTTAATTCATCCTCAGATGACATTTACTTGTGTAGATAGTGACAATGAGTGTCCTCAACATCCCTCTGTGTATCAGTTTACCTCATCATCCTGCTGCCACTTCCTGATCCTTGAAGACAGTTTTTGCACATCAGTTTGACAGTTTCCTCTTGGTATTGGTGTACTTTTGTA
>NW_020855759.1:0-804 GCF_000972845.2 Larimichthys crocea
TCCTGGGAATGTCCAGCCATCATACTGCTCAGGAAGAAGACAGGTTCTGTGTCCCAGAGATGAACGTGCTTTGGTCCGAAATGTGAATATCAACCCAAGAACAAAAGCAAAAGACCTTGTGGTAAGAGTGTGTCATTATCCACAGTGAAACGAGTACTGTACCAACATGGGCTGAAAGGCCACTCTGCCACACCATCCCAACTGTGAAATACGGGGGTGGCAGCATCATGTTGTGGGGTTGTTTTGTTGCAGGAGGGACTGGTGCACTTCACAAAATAGATGGCATCATGAGGAGACAACATTGTGTGGAAATACTGAATCAACATCTCAAGACATCAACCCGGAAGTTAAAGCTTGGGCACAAATGGGTCTTCCAGATGGACAATGCCGAAGCATACTGCCAAACTGGTTACAAAGTGGCTTAAGGATAACAAAGTCAATGTTTTGCAGTGGCCATCACAAAGCCCTGATCCCAGTCCTATTGAAAATTTATGGGCAGAGCTGAAAAGGCATGTGTGAGCAAGGCGGCCCTTCAAACTTGGCTCAGTTACACCAGTTCTGTCAGGAGGAATGGGCCAAAATCCCTGCCAACTATTGTGAGAAGCTTGTTGAAGGATATCCAAAACGTCATACAGTTTAAAGGCAATGGTACCAAATACTGATGAAATGTATGCAAACTTCTGACTTTGAAGAAAGTAATAAAAAATAGTCTAAAACGGACCTAAAACAAGAAAAGTGATTGTCTGATTTTATGTCAGACAGTGAGAACAAACAACAACATGTATCTTTTTATATTGTGTATAA
>NW_020855760.1:0-546 GCF_000972845.2 Larimichthys crocea
ATGTGAGCGTGAATGGTTGTTTGTCGCCATGTTCCCTGTGATGAACTGGACTTACCCTGTCCAAAGTCAGCTGATAGCCTTGCACCTCAGTGATGTGTGTAATTTTCTCTCCTTCTCCCAGAATTTCAATAACACTCAGCATTCTGTCTATTTTTGTTACATTACGTAGATGTGCATTATCTGAAAGATATGAGTCAAATGATTGTTTTAAAGTTTTTCTGTAATACTCTAGGAATACATCATTTTCATGACAAACACTCAGTACACAGTACACATACAGTTCTCTTCTGAGAGCTCTTAGAATTATGATGTCATGATATTAGGATTCTATACCGTCTATTCTCTAACATGACAGAGTGACATTTAAGTGGTTTTGAGGAGAATTCAGTCAAAGTCAGCATCCTGTCATCATTACATTCAGGATGAATCATAAAAGGGTTTTGGAGAGGCATGGTTATACATTTAAGAGCAACCTGGATAACGGCATGTATGGCAAAGTTGTGAGTGCACACTCAATCCAACTGAAGAGAACTGTTGCCATCAAGA
>NW_020855761.1:0-617 GCF_000972845.2 Larimichthys crocea
TGCTGTAGAGGTCCCGGTTGCTGGAGCTGAAGGCCGTGTTCCTCTCCCTCAGTAGCTTCTTGACCTCCCGGGTCATCCAGGGCTTCTGGTTGGGGTAGACCGGCTGTGTTTTACCACTGTGACAGTGTCTATGCAGTTCTTGATATAGCACAGTACACTGTCTGTGAACAATTCCAGGTCCTGATGTTCAACAACCTCCCAGTTGGTTGCACAACTTTGTATGATTTGCGTTTTAATCTCTGCGTCGACATTTGCAAACTCACAGTTCTTTGCTAACATCCTTAGTCTAGTGTGATAACCGTCCAAGTTTTCTCCTGGGTCCTGAGTGGCTTTTCTGAAGATGTACACTTGATACTGGATGTTTTTCTTGGGAGAGAAGTATCCAAATAACTTCTGCTTCGTGTCTGCATATTTGTCATCTTCTGCTGCCAGCGTGTCGTAGATATCATACACCCGTTCTCCTGCTATGTGCAACAATAGTGCTTTGAGCCTAGCATCTCCGGTAATGTTCATTGCAGTGGTGTAATTTTCAAACCTTTCCACTCATTTATTCCAGCGAGGTCCAACAGAGCTTGGGTCTGTTTCTGTGTCAAAAGGTGGGAGAGCAGCGGTGTTTC
>NW_020855762.1:0-587 GCF_000972845.2 Larimichthys crocea
GCATTTACCTCATGATGCAGGACAGTGATGAATTCTGGTTTAATCCCGTGGTCACAGTGTCCCAGATGGGAGGGGTCAGACCTTCTTCTCAGGGCTATCTCTTACAGGCCAGTGGTTCAGTCTGATGACGTCTCCAGATACAATGGCTGCATTTATTCATATCAGCAGAACAGAACAGAGGATCAGCAAGTGAGATGAACAATTTCTGTTGTGTATTTTCACAATATCTGTAATTTATCTCGATCAAAGAGTACACACATATTGGCTACCAAATATATACATATATACAGTATGTTGATTCCTTTAGTACAGTTGTCATGAACGGAGAAAAGACTAAAACTGAGTCTAATTTAAATTATATTAACACTTTAACTTATGCATTATGAAGAGTGTGGGCTGTGGGTGACGTCACGGATACAACGTCCATGTTTTAGACCGTCTTTATCTTGATATTCCTCCACAACCTCCAGGTGAATCCAAAAATGAGCATTAGTGGAGCTGAGGTAGGTTGAACGACACCTGGTTGCTCAAACCTGTCAATCAAGCTCTTAATCCTGCATAACTTAATATAATGTGAACAGGTGACT
>NW_020855763.1:0-631 GCF_000972845.2 Larimichthys crocea
CCCTCCCCCTCCCTCTCTCTCTCTCTCTCTGTGATGAACGCTGCGTGGGCTTGCGAGATCATTCGAGAGTGCATTTTCGGCGTCCAATCAGCGGCGCGGAGTCCATCCCGCGCTCGGCCAATCAGCGGCATGGGAGGCTCTATCGAATTTGAATGAGGAGTGTGTCTTTCGGCGCCATTTTCGAGTGAGCAGCGATTGCCTCAGCAGCTTCGGAGAGGAGAGGATGCTGCCGGGGCCGGAGAGACGGAGCTCCGCCGAAACCTAACTGCGCTTTCAAAAGAGAGGGAGAGGGCGAGCGGGAATCACGGAAAGGTAATTGAAGCCGCGAAGTATTTTATTATTATTTTTAAATCGGGTTTTTTATTTTATTTTATTTTTTAAAAGAGGAGTACGTGGAGGGAAAAAGAAGGAGAGAGACCGACCGTGGCGGCGGCGGCAGGGAGGAGGAGGAGGAGGAGGAGGGGGGTGTGTGGGGGGGAGACGTTAGCCATTTGGCCAGCTTATATACTAGCCTGTTAGCTTAGCCGCGCTAGCACCCATACATACAGATGGGTTTTTGTGACTTCGCTGCGCTTGTAACGGCTCCTACAAGCCGGGGTCCGTTTACTCCAACGGGAGGGAGAGATTTGAA
>NW_020855764.1:0-2630 GCF_000972845.2 Larimichthys crocea
CTACTTTTGTATTTGTTGTCCAAGCCACCTCAGCGACTGAACTTGGTTTTCTTGGGGTTCAGGACTGCAGCAGACGTGGGAACCACTGCCCTCTGACCTTTGACCGGCTCACAACCTGATTCCCTCACACCTGTTCCCTCTTGCATTGAAGCCGGCGTCTCTGTCTGTTTGCTGTTTATAAATATCCTGTGGCCGTTCACTCCAACTCACGTTGGCGGTTGACGAGAAGTGAAATCAAACAGCCCCCTGCTTGTTTGAGTTATACCAGTGGACCGGTTCCAGGTGTGGAGTGAAGACACTGGAAAAACAAAAAGAAGCTGCTCAGTGCCACACTGTGTGTTGTTTGGTCGTTTGAGGACTAGGCCGCAATGAGGCGCGAAGCGGAAAACACGCGTCGGACCACGGTGTTGTGTAAAACATGTTACATAATACCAGAAAGTCAACATGTGTCTGTGGATGCACAGTCGTAGGGTCCTAGCTGTTTACCTCGGTGTCTCAGGCGTGGCTCAGGAAGCTCCAAACAGCGTGATCGATCAGTCGTCCACCGACGACTGAACGACAAACATGGAGGATTGTTATGTTTCAGTTATGATCCAGAGCAATGTTTTTACATTTCTCATAGATATCAATAAGGAGACAGACGACAGACAGGCAGGACAGGACAACAGACAGCAGAAGACAGACAGAGCAACAGCAGACACAGGCAGACAGACAGAGCAGACTGAGGCAAGACATGACGAGACAGCAGGCAGGGACAGGACAGCAACAGACAGGACAGGAACAGACAGACAGGACAGATAGAGACAGACAGACAGACAGACCGAAGGACAGACCAGACAGCAGACAGCTAGACAGGCAAACAGCAGCGACAGACAGGACAGACCGTACAGACAGGCACCAGCCGACTGAGCAGGACAATGCAGACACCAGAGCCATACAGACTAGACAGACAGACAGACAGAAGGCAGGACTCGGCGACAGACAAGAGGAACAGACAGGCTCAGGAGCAGCAGGACAGACAGCCAGGCGCCAGACAGAGACAGGCAGCAGCAGACAGACAGACAGACCTAGACAGGCGAGGCAGACAGACAGGAGACAGAGCAGACAGACAGACAGGACAGAGGACGCAGGACGAGCATGCAACTACAGCGCGGAGCACGAGTCAGAGCCCACGTAAACTACCTCTTTCCTCTTCCTAAATTGGAGTTTGTTTCGCCTTAAATGCCTCAGAAACGTGTCCAGAAGACGATGTGAAGAAACGAGAGTAGGACGAATGAAAACAAGATACGATGATGAAAGATGATGGAAAACGATGAATAGAACATGAGAAAAACGATGAAGAAGAAACGATGAAGAAGAACGATGAAGAAGAAACGATGAAGAAGAAACGATGATGAAGAAACGATGAAGAAGAAACGATTAAGAAAGATGAAAGAACTTGATGAAAGAAGCCGCAACTGATGAAGAAACGATATAGGAAAGAACAGCGATGTAAGAAGAAACTCTATGTGAAGAACACGATGAGAACTATAGAAGAACGATGATGAAGAAACGATGATGCAAGAGAACGATGATAAAGAGCAACGATGATGAAGAAACGAGAGAAGATGAAGAAACCGATGAAGAAGTAAAGAACAGATGAGAAGAAACGCATATTATTGAAGCAAACATGAAGAAGAAAACATAGTGAAGAAGACTATTGAATGAGAGAAACGTTGATGAGAGAAACGATGATGAGAAGAGCGATGAATAAAGAAACGCTATTAATTAAGAAACGAGGATAAAGAAACGATGATGAAGAAAGATGAAGAAAAACTCATGATGAAGAAACGATAAGAATGGAAACTATTAAGAAAAACTATTAGTGAAGAAACTATGATTAAGAACGATGATGAAGAAACGATGGAAGAAGAAAGCGATGAGAAGAAAACGATGAGGAATAGAGACTATGAAGAAAAAAACTATTAGTAAGAAACGTTATTAATAAACTATGATTAATAAAGATTAGTTTCAATCATAGACTCGTTTCAGTGAAACTTAAACACGTGAAATGTTTGTCATGTGATGCTAGCTGCCTATGCTAAGCTGGGCTTACATATGTGTTGAAGTGTGTTGGGTTGATCTGACAAACATACAAATATAAAACTACATAAAACGTGGAAATAAAAATGTTTTTAATAGAACTACAAATAAGGACGAGTCAGTTAGCTTAGCTTAGCATAAAGACTGGAGATAAAGGGAAACTGTTAGCCTGAGTCTGTCCAGAGGTGGAGGACTCACTCTGCTCGTCAGTCTGTGTAATTATTATTCTCGTCTTTGACTCATGTCCAAACTGTTCTGACACCAGGGGGCGCTGCAGGAGTTTTACTGTCTGTGATGTATGACTGAATGATGAACATCCTTTATCATTCATGCTCTGCTGTGTTTCTGTTTGTCACATTCAGTCCATTAAACTTCAATGTCTTCAAAACTCTGACTGTCATCATCGATCAGCTGCTTTCATTTATTAATTAAACGTTAACGAGTGTTCAGAGAACAAACGAACAGCTCGTTCATGTGAACACTGAAACATGTTTGACTGAGTTCAAATATATCCAGAACGTAAACATATATATACATATATATATATA
>NW_020855765.1:0-551 GCF_000972845.2 Larimichthys crocea
CCCAACAGGAGACACCCAACCTCCAGTCCCCACCCAGCCCCCAACTCTCTCTATTCAGTCTGGACGACTCCCCACTTCTGGATTCCACCGACAGGATGAACTCAATATGGGAATCCAAGTAACACCACATCAAAATCCCCTATTTTCTCCCCTTAAGCTACCACATCGTCCAGCCCCACCGATTCCACCTCGGAAACAACCCTCGACTAAAAGTCACCGAGCCCCCCAACCTCCTTTGAATCATCATATCTGTGAGTCTGACTAATATGTGCCAGGTCCAGGCTGCAATACTGATATATAAATAATCTTCACCAGGAAAAGTCAGGGCCCTATGGAGTTCAGATACCCTTCTCAATCCCTGTGATGACAGGTAACAGAAAAGTGGTTAAACTGATGAGAAATAAAAAGGGTTCATTTAAATCTGCCAATCTATTGAGTATAGCATGTCAACCATGAAACTTACCATTGTCTTCTATTATCCCCACACGGATAGCCCTACTCAATATCAGATCACTAGCCAACAAATCACTGATAGTAAATGACATGATTAT
>NW_020855766.1:0-3951 GCF_000972845.2 Larimichthys crocea
TATAGTCGTGTTAACCGACTTTCCTATGCGATTTTATGCCAAATTTGTTTACTGCCAAGTTCACATCCTCCAATGAATTGAGCATGAACTTGGCACCCAGGTGTCTGATGGACTAAGTTTGCCTTCTCATGGGCACAAACACCTTTATTGAGAATAATCTTCCTTATAGTCACGTCGCTTTTCATTCTTTTTTTAGTCTTTCTGTCCATCTCCATGCTTTTCAGGGATTTGCTAGTAAGTGGTGTGCATTGGAACACATACAGGTTAACCATAATGCAATTTTTACCTGTCCAATCCGGTCACTGCCATTCAAGTTCACCCGTCCTTCTTAATGCCTCACCATGAACCTTGCATTTCTCATCTTGCACTGGTTTTTCTTTCTGTCCTTGACTGGTATTCCTAAACAAAGCTGTGCACTCCCATAGGACCCACGCCTTGAGCATCAATCTTCTCCCCTCCACAATAGGTCACATGCGCAGTCTCTTGTATCTTCCTCGCTTACAGTGATGTTCAACCTTTTTTTCTCTCCTGTCTTTCTTCCCCCTTTTTTCCCTTTTTTCCTCCTTCTTTCCTCTCTTCTCCTGGCCGACACGTTGTGCAGGAGGACGGAAAAACAAACGCCCCCCCCGTTAACCGAACCCACGGACATACATCCGCCGATATGCCACTAGGTCTTACTACGCCATATTCTTGTTACCATCCTCCAATGAGTACCATGATTCCCTTGTTGTTTTTCATACCATAGACTTTCTGTTCCCTCTTGTATGATGGATCTCCACCACCCTATCAAAGATCTGCAACCACCTATCCGGGACAGCACGACGAAATCCTCCAAGTCAAACCGTCGTTCTTTCCTCCTGTCAGGATTCTTCTCTGTCGCAAGTTGCTGAGGAAAAACACAAACGGGTTACACGACAATATGCAGATACTGCAAACTTTTGTTGTAATGCCACTTTCACCTCCTCCAGTGAGCCTGAACCTTGCGTCACCCAGGTGTCTGATGGATCCGTCTCTTGCCTTCCATGGAAAATGACGAAATCCTCCAAGTCCAGTCGCGCCTTCGTCCCTCCTCTGTTAGGCCTCCGTCTCGTAGCACCTTGATGAGGAATCACAATTCATGCCCCCGTTAAACGAACATTAGTGAGCCCATGCTGCCCATTTCCTTCGGTTTTCTCTTGGTTTCACTGCCATCGTTACGTTCCTCTTCAATGCCGACATTGAACTGCTTCACTCGGTGTTTGATGGACCAGTTGGCCTTTCCATGGAAAAATTAAGGCAAGCCTCTCATAAAGGTCCAGTCACCGTTCCTCCTCTTTCAGGGAGTCGTAAAGTTTGTGCGACAACAACAGTTCAAGACAATATGCGGATGCTGGCCAACAGTATTATTGCCAAGTTACGTCCATGTTCTTGGCACAGAGAGTTTACAAAGCTTGTTGTTCCATGGCAGTAACAGCCGATGGTGGGTGGAACATAGCAGTTTGATTTTGTGTATTTTCATCATTAAACATATGGCCACATTGCAAAATATTCATCCTGGATTCATCTGAAGTGTTTTTTTTTTGAAAGTTTTTAGTTCATCTGTAGCCACACTGTTATCCTGCTCACTTTGGGATGCGCTTGTGTCATATGCTGGGCTAGGCGGCGCCACATTTGATCCTGTGTCAGACATCCACCATCCAGGCGCCGGCAGCAAGACACTTTAGAACCCGTCCATTCTTTGGGTTCATGGCAGCAGCACATCATCTAGAACCAAAAGTTAATGATCCTGAGTCTTCATCTTCATCATGGATCAAAGTAAAAGACCAAAGAAGCCATCAGGTGCCCAGTTCAGACAAAGAAGAAAAGAAGAAGAGGAGAAACGGGCAAAAGATAAAGGTATGCAGATTTCTATGAGTGACATGAGTGACAGTAGGCTATAAGCTTTATTTATTAGCCTCTTGCTAATATGTTGCTATTAGCCACAGAAGACGACTGTATTGTTTTTAGTTTTGCTAAACTAGCAACTATTAGAATCGAGGCATCATGTCATGCAACTAATTTCTCCCATAGGCAACCTAGTCTAGTTTGTGTTTGCAACACAACAAGTGCAGATTCATACACGTCCTGATTGTGGAATTTTTTATTACTGTGCACTATATGCTAACTTAAATAACTTCTAATATACACTGACATGCATTTTGTAAGCTACATGGATACAGCTTTTAAATCAATTGTAGTGTGCTATGCTTAGTTTATAGGGTGTTAAATGTTAATAGAATGTACTTTATGGTCATTTTAATTGGGTAACTGATGCATGTGTGATGTGACTGTGATCTAACTTACATATTGTATTTTAATTGTAAATTCAGGGGCACTTCTGAAATATTTTGGAGCTAGAACACCCACTGGCTAAAATGAGGAGTTAGGTGCTTCCACCGGAGCCACAGACATGGCCATGGAGTCTGATGAGGAGCCATCTACCTCCTCAGCCACATGTTCCTCGCAGGATTTCTCAGGTGTGTGTATGCATGAGAGTGTGTGGGGGTGTATGTGTGCGTTTTTGCACATATTTTTTTTTACTTTTGTAAACACTATAATAACATGTATACTAATGACAATACCATTTTCTCTTCATTAGAAATGCCTCAACCAGAAACCCCTCCAAAAAAAAAAGAAAAAAAAGAAAAATCTGCTACAGTCTGGAACTGTTGGGGGACCTCATCAAATCAGTGTGTCGTCTGCATAGTATCCTCCAGCTTTTGTTGTGGGTTTTCCCTGGGTGCTCCAGTTTCTCCCACAACAATTAAAGTAAAAAAAAAAAAAATGTTTGTGTCAGTTTTAATTTCAGGTTTATTTAGGATGTGTAAGTTAACACAGGGTAAACAATACAATGAAATTTTCTGGACAAGAAGCATGAGAGAACTAAACAGTGTAACAGTACTACACATAAGAATAAAGAGCTCAGAATAAAATAAAATCATATTTTTTAAGGTAAAAAAGAATATAGAAATACAACATACAAAATGTACTAAAATAGAATATAAAAAAAAGAGAAATATAAAAAGATATAAGAAATATAAAGAAATGACTAAATGGGATATGGAAGATATGTACTAGTGTTCTGGTACATATACACAGATTTTAGGCTGATATTAAATGTACCATAAAAAAGTGGAACGCACCTGACAGCTTGAATAGTACGGTGAGAACGCCCCCTCGTGCATATGAAAGGAGGCCAAGCCCTACACACCGGGCGCCGCTGAAGTCTCAGCAGCGACTCTCGGCGCTGCAGAGCTATCATTCCGAGCATTTCATTTTTGATGTGAGCCGTTGCTAAACCGCGTAAATCTCAACAGAGCAGATCGCACCAGACAGGAAATCCGAGACACAGAAGCAACGTAATACACTACCGCCCCCTTAAGATAAAAACGCAATACACAGTTCATGTAGCCCATCACAACTTCACATCAGCGTTACATCATGACAGGTAGCACCAGGTGAGCAGTCAATCGATCAAAGGGTCTCAACATGAACGATGAGACTAATTGTTAAAGTGGAACAACACACAATCATTTATGACACAACAGATGCTTTTTATAATCTCGTCCACGTCGGAGAAGCAAAGGAAGCTGTTTGTTGTGTTGAAATCGTAGTCCACATTTCACCCGAATTGGTTGATGTGAGAGAGAGTCAAACAGAGTCGTTGAATATCCTTGATCAAGCAAGCATTTATTCAGTATAGCAGAGATCTCTGGAGATCACACTACAGAGCATACGTCTGTTAAAGCCAAACGCCACGTGAGATCTGACTAACAGTTGTAACTACATAGTTGTATAGCTATTGTCTCTAATCACTCCCCTGGCTGCCTGTGATGTTCATTGGTGCAGCTTTAACCACTCATGAAAAAAAAATGCAATATTAATAATAAATGTGTTTCTTCATATGGAACTTTATTAGCACATTGCTCCAAC
>NW_020855767.1:0-535 GCF_000972845.2 Larimichthys crocea
ATCATCTCTGCCTATCAATCAGTTACTGTATGTGTGCACTGCACTGAATAAGCAGCTCAGTTTGTGGGATGAGAACATTTCTCGTACCTTCTTTAGTGGCGTTGATCCTCACTTCACACAGCTTGAATTTATTTTCCTCTGGGTGGGACACATTGATGTAGCGGCCCAAAGTGTTTGTGTGATACACATTCCAGCAGTCCGTTTTGAAGTCTGTGATGTTTTTAACCCTGTAAGACAAAACAGTGAGGGGCAGAGAAACAGAAAGGGCAGTTTGTGGTTCTGTGGGATGAAATCTCTGATTCGCTTGCTGCTGGAGATGTGGACACTGAAAAAGGCAGCAAGTTGTCTAAAATCGAATCTAAAAAAAAGTTACTGTCTACAGTATATGGCACCAACACCAACTGTTAGCTGACTCAGAACTTTTGTCAGGAAATATTGGACAAAATGCAGAAAGTGTGAAATAAATCAATTCATAGTAACATACAGTCTGTTGTTGAGGCCGTTTTTCGCAGGACAGTTCCCGATGTAGATCTGA
>NW_020855768.1:0-633 GCF_000972845.2 Larimichthys crocea
GATGATTATTATGCAGCTTTAAATATATCTGTGCGCCACATTTAAATCTAAAACAATCCAAACTAAATTCCGGACAGCGAATAAAGAGAAGATGCTGACAGTCCTCCACGTGAATCTGGCTGATCAGCAGCAGAAGAAGAGCTGCTTTTAAAATGTGACGTGACTCTCGGGGTTTCCTCTCCATAAATCGTGAAGGTCATGGTCTGTGAGCAGGATGCAGAGGTAGAGGAGGGGTGGATGGAGTGAAGGCAGCTCCGCCACAGAGGTAACGTACATGTGTGTGCATGCTGGAGTCTAATGTCTGTTTCCAAATGTGAATTTAACGCCTTTAATTCACAGCACGAGCTGCCTTTGTTCCGTTTGGTTTCCACGTTGCGCAGTGACAAACACTAAAATAAAATATGTGAGGAATCCTCTAAAAATCACATTTGAAGCGTTAAACCTTAAAAATCTGATGTTTGTTCAAGCGTTTATTATTCTCATAATATTCTGCTTTTTCTGCATTTTACTTTCACCCTTATAATATTCACAACATTCTCTTTTTATATCACCGCATCCTTTATACACTTCTAATATATGTGAATATATTTTTGGAGTTTAAATTATAATCATTTATTTTCATGTCCGCGTGTT
>NW_020855769.1:0-1399 GCF_000972845.2 Larimichthys crocea
TACTCCCTGCTCGCCGGACCATCCCCATCTCTGGCAGCAATGAGTCATTTGCCGGATTCTAACCATATCAGGCGACAAATGAGTCCTAGTTTAAGTAATCCATCATCCTCCTTGCTTGCTTCACATTGTGGGGAGTGGGGAGTTTCACTTCCCCATTTGCAAGGCCAGACAGTGAGAAACCTTCTATCATCCGTTTCCCAAGTTGTTTTTATTAACTCTTTTGCCGTGTTAGCGGATCAGGGATCTCAACGGCTCTCTCACCTGACAGAGTTCAGTACCACTGCACACATAATCATGTTCTTTAATGAAGACATCAAGTATATTTGACCAACAGTGTTTTTACAGGAGGATGCTTGTGAACAGCTGTTCTATTGACATTTATTATTTTATTTTTTGTCTTTTTAATGTAATTTTCAGTCAATGAAATCAAACTTTTTGTTTCAATTTTGTTTCAAACAATGAACCATGTACAGAACTTTTCAGTATTCAGTGATTTTGTACCGTCATACTAACCACAAAATTCTTGAGAATCATTATAATTCATTATAATTAAATCATTATGTTTCAGGGCGTTAACTAACTCATGATGTCATTATTTCACACATGAAGCAGCAACAGAAGGCTCTCTTTGTCAGACATGTTCTCACATGTCAACTTAACACTGCACAATCGCATGCTTTACATGTAAAACAGAACTTGTAAACAACTGAGGCATCAATTAGGAAATCGTTATTTTCTGCAAGCTATTTCACTCGTGAAAACTTTCAGAACCAGTTCATCAACCATCTCTGATCAACACGACCATCTGTCCTCCAGTCCTCCGATTGCCTTGGAGATTACAAACACTCAGCTGAAAAATCAAAATACACCATCCACACGTTCCAACCAGTATCATACCACAAATATGTTGGCTTGCTGTACCCGTTAACATAAACAACACCACTGTGTCACTGTTGGCTACTTAATTCATTAAGCTATTCAACAGCTCTCATTAAGCTATTCAACAGCTCTCATTAAGCTATTCAACAGCTCTCTCCTCTGGCCAACGCTGGCTATAGGTCTACGCCCATAAAGGGTTCATACGAAAAGACAAATGATTTTTCATTCTAAATTAATTATAATTACGTCGTAATATATATATATTAGTGCTGTCAAAATTAACGCGTTAATTTTGTCGATTAATTTTAAAGAATTAACGCGTTAAAAAAAATTAACGCGGTTTTGTTTACTTCCGGTGGCGTCCGCCATTTTGGATGTGGCAAAGTAGAGCTTTGTTTCCCAGATATTCCCAGATAGTGTGTGTGTGTGTGTGAATGGGTGTATAAGAGGCATTAACTTAAAGCCCTCACGGAGACTGCGCCCTGGCGGTCGCCCACATTGCCCATAGCTAAAACCGGCC
>NW_020855769.1:1409-2523 GCF_000972845.2 Larimichthys crocea
TATATATATATATATATGGTGAGGACCTGAGGACGGACGCACAGTTAAGTGAGTCATGAACGAATCATGTGGCGAGAGAAGGAACAGTCCCTCGCTATAACGCGGTTCACTTTTCGCGGACTCGCTGTTTCGCGGATTTTTTCAGTGTAATTTTGCATGCTTTATTTTTACAGCGTACTGTACAGTATGAATGCGCATTGTGTTCTGCGTCCTGTTTAAGGCAGTGCTGTACAAAATGCGTGTAAAAAGGTGTATAAAAGTGTGTGGTTAGGGGTTTTAATAATCCTCTAGGAATCACTACAACCGCTGGCCAACAAAAATAAGCTCAAGTGATGCCTCTTGTGCATAATAGACAGGCTTACTGATCACCGACCTCTCTGGAGTTGCTTCCTTCCTCCTCTACTGCTGATTTACATGGCTTAGTTTCTGAGGATGAATGTTTATATATATGTGTGTGTGTGTGTGTGTGTGTGTGTGTGTGTGTGTGTGTGGTCTCTCAGCTCAGGTGCGCGGTGTGTATTAGTGGGAGTCACGTGCAGCCTCCTGACTTGGAACAAGTACTGACTTGTTTTAAAGAGTAAGTTTATCAGCTGTGAGTTACTTTATGAGTTTTGATCAACCACCTACAACTCAATTTTGCATGCTTTATTTTTGCAGCGTACTGTACAGTATGAACACGCATTGTGTTTTGTGTCCTGTTTAAGGCAGTACTGTACAAAATGCGTGTAAAAAGGTGTATAAAAGTGTGTGGTTAGGGGTTTTACGGCCTTAAAACATGTGTAATAATTGTAAAACTTACTTCGCGGATTTCGTTTATTGCGGGTTATTTTTAGAACGTACCACTGTACTGCATGAAAATGAACGAATCACTCACTGAGACGACTCATTACTCCCGAGTCATGTAAAAGATTAGTTCATATCGAACGAATCGTTCCCCACCGACACATCACAGTAAACTAATGCTACCGTGACAAACACGGAGCTGCTACGTAAATACAACTCTGTGTTTGATTGATGTTCGTCAGATTATAATAACTTTACAAAAAGTTTAGAGACATTCCTCTTCAGCCGGTTAGGCCTCCTCCTCCTCCTCCTGCTCTGGTGTCGCTGCATC
>NW_020855770.1:0-1176 GCF_000972845.2 Larimichthys crocea
TTATGGAGACAGCTGACTGAAGCAGTGGACTGTCTCTACAGCCAGATCAACACAGGATCAGATCTCAGAGCAGGATTGTAAAAGTCGGTGACAAAAACTAAAATATCAGAATGAACCTGTAGAACTACTTTTTTTTTAATGCAACCTCAAGGAACGTAGGAAATCTTAAAATATTTGAATATTTTGAAAAGTGTATTTGAATTCAGGCTACAGGGGAATATTTTTTAGATATTTATTCTAATAACATTTAACACTTTTTTCATGTTGTCATGACCTTTTAACTCCTTCCTATAATACGATTTCTTCTTTCAGCTCAGGATCCTTTTTTATTTTTATTTTTCTATTTAGCATTCAGCCTGGACCGACCTCTCACACAGCAATCAATTTTTTATCCAGTGAATTAGTCAATATATGTAGGCTAAGAAGCTTTGCTGCCATATGATAGAATCTGCTAAGACTTGTACAGCTTGTACTTACAAGTGTTCAGCTGCCTCTCTCTGTTATCAAACATCATCCTCAGTGACCCCGAGCTTCTCCTCCACCAGATACGATCACACAGCACTGACACTATTCCTGAGATCAGCACTGAATACATTAGACACAACACTGAAACTTTCACTACACTATCATTTTACAGAGTCAATTGGTCTATGCGTTAAATTAAAATGCTACATGAACATATAGCTGATCATTTATTAATGAACACAACTGTACTTGGGCGTGCTGGCAGGGTGAGACACTAACCTGTTTCAAGCGTGACTCGACTTGTTTCAGGAGTTTGCGAGAACATCGGAAGCACACCTTTAAAAAAAAAATCACACAAAATGAACGGAGACATATCACAGCCATTGTTTACAATTTTATTATTGAGTGTGCCTGAAAGAGCTGATTAGGTCCTGGTTGCTTGGCAACCTCAAGCCTGCCTGAAGGAGGAGAGGGGGGAGAAGCCGAGCGGCGGCCATCTTAGCAGTTTTGGCACTTAATTGGAACTTGTCTGTCTAAAATGACACACAGAGATAGCAGAGCAGCTAGCGTGTTAGCAATGCTAAAATTAGTGCTAATTAACATTAACCACTAAGAATTAAATACATGCTAATGCTAATTAGCATTAGCCATTAAGAATTAAATACATGCTAATGTATATAATACTTATTGCTAGCGCGTCACCGCATCAGC
>NW_020855771.1:0-989 GCF_000972845.2 Larimichthys crocea
CCCCCCCCCTCCCTAAAAACAAAAAAAGAGGGCAGACAGGGTGCCAGGCGCATTCCTGCTTGGTTCAGCTCATATTTGTTGGCTCACCCCACACCACAGAAGAGCCCTGAAGCCATCAGAGGAGGCTGAGGCTTTAGCTCCATCTGTATTCAATGGGAGATGGGTTGGGACACGAGAAGGCCGATGCAGGGGGTTCCGGTCTAACATTCCTACGAGAGCATCACAAAAACTGCTCCAACAAAGCACTGATCGTGACCTTCAAATTCAAGCAGACCCCCGAGACTGAGCAGACTTCAAAGTTCAGACGACACCACCTAAGACATATACTATATATTACAGATATATTACAGATTTATCCTTTGGCCATATTTCTTATTTTTTTCTTTATTCAGACCAGTTCCACAATGCAAAGAGCACAACATGTGCACTGCACAGAGTGATGTACCATTAGGACAAATAGAGGACAGTCCAGAAATGAGAACATGGCATCTTCTCGATTTCCTTGTTCTCTATTCCATAAATTCACAGTGCAATATAAACTTGATCACATTGATAACAATAAATCATGTCAGGAATTCACTGTATGGTATAAAGTCAAATGAACCGGATCCATACAGTACGACATTTATTGGCAGTTGTTTTATGTCTCTTGTACTCATTACAAGCATGACTGGAAGCTTTTCCTGTAAGCACTTACTGGATATTATTCCGGTTTTTATAAACAGTTCTTAGTGAAATCATACAGGAAATGAAAGATAAACCTGTGACTGAATAAAAATATGTACAGGTTTAGGTTGAGTCCACAGAGCTTCATACAAATTAAAAGCGTGATCATTTAAAAAATTGTCTGCCGATAGTTTGTGCTTTTGTTTTAATTGGCTGGAAAAGTCAATTACAGCTGTACAAAACTCTGTAGTATGATAGTGAACAGGTCATATAGAGTGAAGGTCAAAACTGTAATTATATGTTCTCTATTGCCATCTAGTGAA
>NW_020855772.1:0-578 GCF_000972845.2 Larimichthys crocea
GACAATTATTGTTTTTTATTTTTTTTTATAACAGCTGGTACAGCATTGTATAGTTTTATTCATCAAGTCATTCTAATTAAATTGCCCAATATCACAAATCTTTTTTTTTTTTAATTCAGACATTTGAATGCACTGCTTTTGATTGTTGGCACCACACTCATCCTGACCTGCTGGTATGAAAAGTTGATCAAAAAATATTAGTTTACATACTGTATATTGCTATTTTAAAATACTGCCTGCACATATGCCACAAAATCTGAAAACAACCAAAAAAATAATTGTATTTGTAGAATGAGAGATGGTAGATGTTTTTAATATTTTTTGCCATTTAATATTGGGCAGGTGTAGTTTATTTTTTTGTTTTAAGGTTTGGGCCCACCTACCAGAACCTACACATTAAATGCGTCCTTAGCTTCTGCATGATGTAAAGCCACATGTTTCATGAGCAATGAACATGTGTCATGAATGTGAAGATTTTGTGGCTGCAGTGCATCGTAGGAGCCTCATGTAACATAGCGCTTATACCAGTCTGTCAACATTTCCATCAACACCGTATTACACTGAAATAATCTGAATCT
>NW_020855773.1:0-775 GCF_000972845.2 Larimichthys crocea
ACAACAACAACAACAACAATTAAGTGTTATTTTATTAAGTGTATGTGCTGATGCTTACTGGCATGGCTTACAGCAGCATTTCAACACAACACACTGCCTGTCATGAATTAATGTCATTGGTTAAACCTCTGCTTTACCTGTTACATGTTACATACATAGTGTCCATTGTGGAGAAGGTCTGTGGTAATGAAAACTATGTAAAGAGCATGACTCATCAGTATTGACCTTCACAAACAAAGACAGACTGTTATAAAAACATAACAGGGATTATGACTTTGCACTTTTATGAAATGCACTAATATATTGGGGAACATACCAAACAAAGCTACTTTTATTTTTGCTGGAGGTTTAGAAGGAAACATTTAATTACTCTGCTAATTGGCTTGAAATTATTATCATATGAGGATTTATTGAGGACCATACCGGTCCAAGCAGTGGCCGCGAACCAGAGATTTGTCAGCACGGTGTCATCTGGTTGAAACGTGCGACACAGACGACATGACAGCGCCTCAGTGCAGAGCTGAGCCATTCACCAACAGCTGCTACCGACACGCGTTCATTACTGAGGAATGAACAGCAGCAGAGTGAGGAGAGGAAATGTGGCGCATGTTGTAAAAACTTACAGAGGTCCTGAGCAGTCTTCCAATGGTGGCTGCCATTTTGGATTATGTCAGGGAGGAGGGCGGTTTGAGCAGGTTACTACGTCATGTACGCACGTGCTCCAAGCAAACTTGTCCTCTGAAAATAAAAAATAATAATAATAATAAAATATTCA
>NW_020855774.1:0-1249 GCF_000972845.2 Larimichthys crocea
TTTTATAAAGACATTATAGGGCTAATTGTGTGTCTCTAACGATGCATTCAGGCAGGATCTGGCATTGTGGGTTGTTGTATTTCCATTCATTTAAATTGGCTTTTAGGCTGCAGAAGTGTTGCTTGAAAAGAGACCAGTCAGACCAGTCAAATCCTCCACGGTCAGCCTGAAATGTCACTCAAACTAAGGTTATCCTGTTGAAATCATGGACTAAGCTATGATACTTTGTTTATTTTATGTACCCATTTTATGTAGCCCCTCCTGGAGCTGCCACCTTACCGCAGTGGAGGGGTTTGCGTGTTCCAATGATCCTAGGAGCTATGTTGTCGGGGGCTTTATGCCCCTGGTAGCGTCACCCAAGGCAAACAGGTCCTAGGTGAGGGTCCAGACAAAGTGCAGCTCAAATTCCCCTGATGAAATGACAACCGAAGGAACCAAGTTTCCCTTGCCCAGACGCGGGCCACCGGGGCCCCCCCCTGGAGCCAGGCCTGGGGGTGGGGCTCGTTGCCGAGCACCTGGTGGTCGGGTCCTTACCCATGGTGCCCGGCCGGGCACAGCCCGAAAAGGTGTCATGGGCCCCCCTTCCCATGGCCCCACCACCCATGGGAGGGGTCTCAGGGGGGGGGCAGGTGCGGAGAGAGATGGGCGGCAGTCGGAGGTGGGACCCTGGCAGTCCAACCCCCCGGTTGCAGAAGCTGGCTCTGGGGACGTGGAACGTCACCTCTCTGGCGGGGAAGGAGCCCGAGCTGGTGCACGAGGTTGAGAGATTCATACGTTGGGGTTCACCCCGGTGGACGAGAGGGTAGCCTCCCTTCGCCTTCGGGTGGGGGGATGGGTCCTGACTGTCGTCTGTGCCTATGAACCGAATGGCAGTTCAGAGTACCCACCCTTTTTGGAGTCTTTAGAGGGGGTGCTGGAGAGCGCTCCCTCTGGGGACTCCCTCGTTCTCCTGGGGGACTTCAATGCTCACGTGGGCAGCGACAGTGAGACCTGGAGGGGCGTGACTGGGAGGAACGGCCCCCCTGATCTGAACCCGAGTGGTGTTCTGTTATTGGACTTCTGTGCTCGTCATGGATTGTCCATAACGAACACCATGTTCAAGCATAAGGGTGTCCATATGTGCACTTGGCACCAGGACACCCGCAGTTCGATGATCGACTTTGTGGTCGTGTCGTCGGACTTGCGGCCACATGTTTTGGACACTCGGGTGAAGAGAGAGGCGGGGCTGTCAACTGATCACCACCTGGTG
>NW_020855775.1:0-973 GCF_000972845.2 Larimichthys crocea
ACTGAAAATGAGTGGCTAGCCTTAACATGCTAGCAATTAACATTAGCATATTAGCATTAGCATGTTAGCAATGAGCATGTATTTAATTCTTAGTGGCTAATAGTATTCAATAAGCATTGTCAGGTTACCATTACCAGGTTAGCATTACCATGTTAATATTAGCATGTAGACAGACAACGCGCTAGCAATTATCATTAGCACGTTAGCTTTAGCATGTTAACATGAGCATGTATTTAATTCCTTGTGGCTAATGCTAATTAGCTTTAGCAGGTTAACATTAATATGTTAACAATGATCATGTATTTAATTCTTAGTGGCTCATGTTAATTGCTAGCGCAGACGGCTAACAATTAACATTAGCATTTTGGCATTAGCATATATTTAATTCTTAGTGGCTAATGTTAATTAGCATTATCATGTTAACATTAGCATATTAACAAGTAGCATGTATTTGGTTATTAGTGGCTAATGCTAATTGCTAGCGTTGACGTGCTAGCAATTACCTTTTGCACTAATTTTAGCATTGGCCGCTAATGTTAGCAGTTAGCATGTCTTTACAGCTAGCGCTAATGTGCTAGCTGCTCTGCTGTCTCTGTCAGCCATTTTACACAGACAAGTTCAAATGAAGCCAATAACTGCTAAAATGGCCGCCACTGGGCTTCTGCAACTGTTGTCAGTTGGAACGCCAGTTGGCAATCCTGACAGAGAGAGAGAGAAAATGCTGAGACCACCCCTCGAAGAGGAGGGATCTCTGGCCAAACCGTATTTCCAATCATTGAACCGAAATCACTGGGAGCATCCTGTGCCCTTCCTGAACGTCTACATATATATTGTGTCGATAAGTGAAGAAATGTGTCCTAAAGAGCAATTCAGAGAAAGGTTACTTCTGCTTTCCTCCAGAAAATGTCCCGCCTTTTTAACATGGCAGCCTATGAGGCTGAGGACGAGGGTTGCTGCCGCATCTTTGCGTTTC
>NW_020855776.1:0-534 GCF_000972845.2 Larimichthys crocea
GTATTCGTACATGAGGCCCCTGGTGTCATATCACAACCAGAGCAAATGCACCGTGCTGCTCGACTCACACCTCTTGATTGGCTTATGTTCAACCAGTAAACCTTGAGGAACATAAAATTAAGATCAGGGATGAGGTGGTGGAGACGAGCAGGAGGAGAAGAAGAGAAGTAGATGAAGAAAGAAGGAGAGGACGAGAAGAGGATGAAGAGGAGAGGAGCAGGAGGAAGGTCGAGAGCAGTGGCGATTCTAGGGTCCAGTGGGGCCCCAAGCAGAAATTCATTGGGCGGGCCCCCCACCGCCCGACCCCCCCACACAACAGAATTTCACTCTGGGCCTTTGTAATTTTAATAAATAACCAACAAATTGTAGCAAGTATAGTTTTGTTTTATTTCAAGTTATAAATATTACTTACACAAACATTGAACGTTAAACATTGTGAAGTTTCTGTTTATTTTAACAGAGTGCAATATCAAATATAATATTATATCAAAATCTATTATTATTTATATTGGTCATCACAGGAGGGAGGTCTCG
>NW_020855777.1:0-517 GCF_000972845.2 Larimichthys crocea
TGTGTCAGGAACAGATGGAAAGTTTACCTGAAGAGTACGAGGCCCTCGAGAGTGGCAAGCTCATCTCATCAAGAAGTTTCCCTCCCCTTGCTTTGTCTCCAGAGACACCAGTACAGGAGCCCTCAGTTCAGACATTGTGCACTCTATGGTGTTGCATCTAAAGCACCCAGTGATAAAGCTGGACCACAAAGAGTCTTTGCAGAGGTTCAGTGTCGGTTCTGGATCCTCAGCGGCAGGGAAGCAGCACAGCACCATCAACATCATTGTGCCCAATGCCAGAAATTGAGAGCCAAACCAAAGGTTCTAAAGATGTCTGATCCTCCACCCACACAGTTATCTCTCTGGGTTGCATCCCGCCAGAAGTTGCAGGAAGACACAGAGAACATTAATCTGGACGATATGGTCATGATTTTCCACCAACATCTCCCCTGATTCCTTTGGCCAGTCGACAAGGTGAAGGATGTCCACCACAGCACAGAGGCAGCATTCGACTGGCTAATGTTCAAGTAAGGGACAA
>NW_020855778.1:0-868 GCF_000972845.2 Larimichthys crocea
TTGGTGACTTGGTCTGTCTGGGTGTAGTTAAAGTTCAGACTCCACTGGTCTCCATAGTCCAGCTCATTGTCATCATTGAGCAACTCATCAAATGTGTCAATCCACAGGGAAGGAAGCCACTCTGCACAATATACATAAAAAAAAACATTGAGGGGAGAATGTTCTGAGCAACGAGGAGGAAATAAAATAATGCTTATCAATGTTTATCAAGTCTGCATTTTTAGAATTAGAGTCACGAGCTTCTTCTATTTCTCTGAGTTAATATTCTGAATTAACATCACGCGGAAATGTAAAAATAAACCCTGCAAACAGAACCAGCTGTGAACAGTGGAAATGTTGACGATGCAGAAATGGCGTCATATTGATCAAAACAAATATTTCACAGCACCAAAATAAAAACACATTAACGTATTACACATAAAGTATGATATTAATGTGTTACCTGTAGATCTGCTCATGTTACTCGATGATCTGATACTTTCCGAGTTTCTGGTGGTTGAGATGAAACGTGTCTCTCTGCACAGTCTCTGGTCAGAAGGTCAGGTCACCCACCTGGTCCTATACACTGCACCATCCAACGTGCATGCGCAGGCTGTAGCGTTGTGCATGCGGCCCCCATACCGCCCTAGACCAATGGCCTTATGTGCCTTAATTGAAGAGACAGTTTGCAGGCTCCCCTCTTTCAGTTGCGGCCACTGTTGTCACATCTTTTTGTCTATAGTTCAGAGAAGTTTCGCTGGACTTCTGGTTTAATACTTTATTTCATAATTTGGACTACAACCGCTCCACAAAGGACGCCATCTCCTCTACACTCCACTTATTTCTTTATTGGCTTTTATTTATTATAACATTTTATTATTGTATGGCT
>NW_020855779.1:0-659 GCF_000972845.2 Larimichthys crocea
CCTGACCCTAACCCTAACCCTAACCAAAGGTATCTGACAGTCTACGACATTGTGAACAAGATTCCAGTGTTTTCTGCTTACGAGTACAAAGGTCCAGGAGAGGAGCCAGGTGAAGAATACTGGAAGATAGAGCCACAGGTGAGTTTGTCTGCAGCTTCTTCTAAATGCTGTTGCTTCATTAAAGAACATTTTACTGCACATGTGATTGACTTCATGTCTACTCTGCCAGCATCACTAACTCAGCCTTTAACTGTTACAGCTTGAGAAAGAAGATGACCCGAACAAAAACATGGTGGAGGAAGAAAAAGGCAAGACCTACACCTACCAGGCCGTGATTGCTGATTATAAAGACGACAACGTTGACAGGGGCCATTTATTTCCAGCCCTTCATGCGTCCACCAGCATTGAGAAAACGTCAACCTACGCCTGGACCAACATCGTACCACAAGCACGCACGTTCAACCAGGGAAGATGGAACACAATGGAGAAGTGCATCGGACGTGTTATGGACGACTACATCAACAAGAACGGGATGAAATGTTTTGTGATAGTTGGAGCACACGATAAAGCTCCAGCTTCACCTGGAGCTGGAGCTGGAGCTTCACCTCCAGCTTCACCTGGAGCTGGAGCTTCCCCTCCAGCTTCACCTGGAGCTGGAG
>NW_020855780.1:0-3470 GCF_000972845.2 Larimichthys crocea
TTTAACAAATTTAATTTTAATGATCTACGAGGTTTGACACATAAAAAATTATTACCAGTAACTCACGCGTATTTCCCAGTTCCTCTGACTGCAAACATACAGCACTTCAGAGTCACACTGTTAGTGACTGAACATGTATGTAAATCTGGCTAGCCAAACGCATTTTGTACAGTACTACCTTAGCTAATCAGGACACCGAACACAATGCGCGTTCATACTGTACAGTATGCTGTAAAAAAAACATGCAAAATTTACACTAAAAAAATCCACGAAACAGCGAGACTGCGAAGGGTGAACCGCGTTATAGTGAGGGACGACTGTATTACCTGGTTCCTGTGCACACAAGGTTTGACTGTGCACTGTAATATGGAATGTACTGAAACACAGTGTTGAGTGCTGTTACAGGCGGAGTTATCTTGTTCATAATTCAATTTATAAGCTGAATTTGTAATTACAGTAACAAGAGAGCACAACAGGTTTACTTTTTGTTGTTGTTGTTGTTGTTGTTGTTGTTGTTGATATTCAGGGTGGGTGTTTTTTGTCTTTCTTTTTGCTTTATGACCTTGTTTATTTTTCCTTTGTTTTTGTTGGATACATTGCAGAGTACATTTTTTGAGATGATTTTGGCGGAAGTCAAACTATACACAGATATCGAGTCCCATTACATAACAGCTTTATGTTATGGTATTATTTAATAGGTTACAAAGCCCCATAGGAACACCAATAACATTTGCCAGTTGGAACGTCCGTGGGCTGGGGAAACCCACCAAGTTAAATAAGGTTCTCTCTCACCTTGATAGCTTGGGAGTTAAAGTTGCTTATTTGCAGGAAACACATTTTAGAGAATCTGATACGAAGATACGCAAGCGTTGGGTAGCACAATCATATCACTCTCTCTTTAATGGCAGGTCAAGAGACACAGCCATTTTGATTCATAAATCTCTGCAGTTCACCCCTTCAGACATCACCGCAGACCCTCAGGGTCACTATATAATTGTTACAGGATATATTAACACTCCTGTGATACTAGCTAACCTGTATGCACCTAATTGGGACAATGTTAACTTTTTCTCTGATTTGCTATATAGTTTACCCAAATTAGACTCCCATTATTTAATTTTAGGTGGTGACTTTAACTGCTGCCTTGATCCAGTTTTAGACAGGTCTTCAACGAACCCTTCCAAATGATCTAAATCTGTCCAAGTGATTAATTCCTTTCTTTAAGACTACGCTATCTCTGATGTGTGGCGAAGCATGAACCCCACTGCTCGGGCTTACTCCTTTTTCTCCCAGGTACATCAGACATTTTCCCGGATCGACTACTTTTTAGTAGATAATCGTTTACTCTCTTCAGTTGAAGCCTGTTTATACAATGCCATAGTCATATCAGACCACTCCCCCCTTACAACTACTTTTAGGTTTGCGCATAACACTCCTATACCCCGCTGGAGACTTAGTTCCATCGCATTGTCTCAGGAGGAATTTGTGCACTTTGTAGCTGACCAAATAGGATTTTTTGTTGAGGTTAACTTCTCTACGGACATCTCTTTTACAACTCTGTTGGAGTCACTAAAAGCATATCTGAGAGGCCAGATTATCTCATATTGTCAGCCTAATAGCATTTCTGCCTAACTCGTTTTTTTTGCCAAATTGAGATATTGGCCTAACTCTACTCTTCTATCACTGCTCCACCACCCTGTGTAATCGCCTATGTCCTCAGCCAATCAGAAGGCTTGTAACATTCAAAAAACACTATCTGCCTTAGTCATCTAGTTGACTTGGGCATTTTTGATGCAATATAAAAATGTGCCCAAGTCATCTCAAATTGACTTGAGCAGTTTTGGCGCTACACAACAATGGCCGCCCCCATGAAGAACAAGGCTCGTCTTAGCATAAGTGAAGCATTAACTCTCATCTTTGATCCATCAGGTAAGCTAATTCATATTTCTCAAACTTTCTATACACTAAAGGTACTGAATTGTGTGTTTAAACATTTGATCACGTTTGTGCAACAAAGGAATAAAGACTGCAAAATAGCTAGCCTAATTTAAAGCTAAGATTTTAAGCTATATATCTAATAACAAAAAGCAAGCGAATCAAAAATTGTCAGACATAGCTGCCCGAATTTCACAATTAGAATTGGCATACACAAGCTCTCCCTCACCTGACCTATTGAAGGAGCTTCTGCTTGAGAAAAATACATTTGACATCTTATCAACCAGTGCAGCAGAGAATATGCTCTGGAGATCCCGACATACATATTATGAATTTGGCGACAAAGCCAGCAAGATTCTTGCCCATCAACTTAGACAAGCGGCTGCCTCACAACTTATTAGAAAGATTCAAACAGCCGAGGGTTATACACATGACAACAAAATGATAAATGATATGTTCAGGGATTACTACAGGTCAATTTATTCTTCTGAGTATGACTCTGGTCCCACATTTGACAGTTTTTTTCAAAATTTGAACATGCCCACCATTAGCGAAGAGTCCAGGAACGTTTTAGAAAACCCTATTACTGCTGAAGAACTGAACGTGGCTATTAAAACACTTCAGAGTGGCAAGAGTCCGGGGCCGGATGGGTTCCCATCTGAGTTCTTTAAGAAATTCTCCACCCACCTAATCCCTCATATGCTGAACATGTATAATGAGTCCCTTGAATTAGGTGTATTACCCCTACCCCATTACCCCATTATCCTTGATCCTGAAAAAGAATAAGGATCCTAACCATTGTGAATCCTATCATCCCATTTCATTACTGAATGTAGATGTCAAGATTTTAGCTAAGGTCTTAGCATTGAGTTTAGAGAAATTCTTACCCCACATAATTTCCCCTGACCAAACAGGATTTATAAAAGATAGATTTTCTTTTTTTAATATCAGACGACTTTTAAACATTATCTATCATGATTCAGATCTCAGCACCCCAGAGCTTATCATGTCCATGGATGCTGAAAAAGCTTTCGATAGGCTGGAGTGGGGGTATTTGTTTCGTGCATTGGACAAATTTGGCTTTGGGAAACAATTTATCAAATGGATTTGACTTTTATATAACATGCCAGTAGCGTCAGTTTGTACCAATGGAATGCACTCAGAGCATTTTGCAATTTCTCATGGAAAAAGGCAAGGCTGCCCCTATCACCACTGCTCTTTGCATTGGCCATAGAGCCTGTAGAATAAATGCTGTAAAAATGAATGTTTTGCCCAAATTTAGCTATCTTTCAATGTCTTCCTGTGTATATCCCTTTGTCATTTTTTAAGCACCTAGACAATCTTATATCCAGCTTCATCTGGAATAATAAGTGCCCATGTTTGAACAGAGCCTATCTACAACGTCCAAAGATGAAAGTCTATTGGGCGGCTAATATTCGACCTATTCTCCATTGGATATATGAGGATCCAGGTGCCGATGCCCTCTCATGGTGCACTCTTGAAGCTAGATCCTGTGCCCCGTCCTCATTGTCAGC
>NW_020855781.1:0-1088 GCF_000972845.2 Larimichthys crocea
AGAACATCATAATGAAGGTGTGTGTAGTGTGTGTGTGTATGTGTGTGTGTGTCTGTCTTTACTCTCTTTAATTAATTTTGGTTCAATTTTGCCTGGACTTTTTATCATGGAAGACCTTTCTCCATTCCATGGCCAGTTTTTTGCAGTGCCTGACACATGAACGCCTTTCATTATGGAAGGTGTCATTCATTAGCAGTTATGGGGATAATGTGCTAGCCATCTGCTAACCTCCCACCCTTGGAGCCAATAATTTGATTATTCATATGGAGCACTGAGCTGACTCCAGTAGGGCCGGGTGCTGCTGGCTGTGAACAGATGTTGAAACGTGAACTAGCAGCCCTCGGCCTTGAACTTCATGCAGCCTCAAGCAGCGGTGTGTCATCCTGTGTCATTCAGACACACAGTGATCTCCACCAAAAGGTTTTACCAAGCAGCAGCAAGTCACCAGCTCCAATCGGGTGTGATGAGAACTGGAAATAAGAGGCAGCTGAAGCCCAGGAGGAGGATACAATTCAATCACAAAACACACAAGCAGGCAGGCAGCAGTGTTTTACACTGGCTGGCAGATGTGCAGGCACTTCAATTTGTGTACCTCTTCGCCATATCATGTTAGCCATGTCCTTTACTTAGCCCACACTGCAAGTGCATCCTGAACTCAATTTCTCCTCAGCCCTGTGACTAATTCACTTTTCATGTTGTGTCATATGAGATGGGAAGATGGATGGAAGACAGCATTGAGAAAGATTCCCATGTTTACAACTTTTGAGCTTTCACTTCATTGGACTGTGGCTGCCAGTCATATTGTTAATACTACTGCAATAGAAAGAGAATCATAAATGCTGGCCATAATTAGTAGAAATGTAAAGTATATGAAAAGTCACAAATTGAGTCAGCTTGGTTGACCTTCAACCATGCTACAGCAAGCCTGAGGCACAATTTAGGTGTAGTGGTGTTCTTGGAACTCAGACACACAGTCAGTGTGTGTGTCATGTTGTTGGTTATGTATTAATATTGATTGAACTATAAGCACAGTGTCTGTCTAGATTCTGCATCTTAACTCTCTTCATAGAAAACCAATATCAGCAAAA
>NW_020855782.1:0-690 GCF_000972845.2 Larimichthys crocea
GCCAACCTCCTGCAAACTCTAACACCAAATCAAAACGCTCTGACAACAGCTCAGAGATGATCTGGTTCTATATCACACACAGTTTTGGAATATTATAGATCATTTTCTTTTTTTTAGTTTTTTTTTCATTTTGTGTGGCTGATGTCACATGGTGCAGAGTGAATTAAAAATTTTAATATTTTTTTTAAAACTAATTACACTGCATCATGTTGTGATATATTCTCTGTCACAGGTTTAAGCCTTTCAATATTTTCACTTTGCATTCTGCTGAACTCAAATGTGTTTTAAACAAGAGTACAGGAAGTTTCACAGTCCTGGAACTTGCTGATCTGTAGAAAAAAGTAGAACCAATATACAGAAACCAACTGTGCTGTGAATTTTTGATTCCATCTGAATTTAAAATATCGTCCACTGAACTAAATCAGGCTGGATACAGTATTTTCCTGCACGTTCACATGTGGAGAGCTGTCTCCTCTTCTTCTGCCTGTAATACAGTGGACAGTAAGACAACGACAACAACAACAACAACGGCAGACAGTGGACATTGTGTGAAGGCTGAAAGTAAAATACTGAACTCAGACACAGTCAAGATAAACTCACGGTGGGAAGCACAAACGTGTGTGTGTGTGTGTGTGTCTGTGTGTCTGTGTGTGAGGACCATGACAGTTCCAATCATTTGTTTTCCCAGAG
>NW_020855783.1:0-3479 GCF_000972845.2 Larimichthys crocea
TAGTCGAGCGCGTGCAATGGGGGGGCCTATGTGATAACCAGTTTCCACACAGAAAAATTTCACTCATGGTATTCTCTCGATGTTGACAGATGTTGATGCAGTCAAAGTGCTGACCAGAACGCCTGCTGTCCACACAGTCACAGGACAAGAGGTTTTCCAAATGTAAACATTCAGAGAGATGATGATATTCTGCCAGGTGGTATAAACAGGTTCCTGGTGAAGCTCCTCAGTATGTTCTGAAATTTCACCATAGTGACAGTTCACCCAGCTTTGGAACAGGATTCTCCTCAGACCGATTCAACTCTAAAGCTTCATCAAACATAGATTACCAGTTCATCATTAAGAGAGCAGAGGCAGGAGACTCTGCTGTGTATTACTGTACAACATGGGACAACTCTGCTAACGAGAACGTATCACAGTGATTTACACTGTGACAAAAACCTCCTCACTAACTACTTCTGCTTTTTGAGTCTCTGACACATCAACTAATGCTCTCTATAACTACACTACATGAGACTTTAAGAATGACTACAAACCAGTTTCCTCACTCTGTTCTTAAAAGACCAATTTCATATAAAAGTTTACTCACTGATCTCTCTCAACACTGAACATGAAATAATAAAATTAAATGTTTGTTATTTTATTACAGGTACAGTGAGAAACAGAAATGAGGAAAAAGAAAGAGAAATACCATCGGTTCTTGAACTTGGGGACAAATATATGTGGTAAATATCTCTTTCAATAGATAACTTGAAATTATCATGCAAAACATGATTAAGTAGAATAGATTTTAAACAGCTCTATATGTGTGATTGGTGTTGTCAGCACTTTATATGCAGCACTCCACCTACCAAATATCAAATGATCCTACATAAGTTTATGTTGTTGTTGTCTGTTCATAAGAGGTCTAACAGTGAGTTTGACCTCTATGGAGTTTAGTTGACATCAAACATACCTTAGTGTTACTAAAGCATGTGCGACATAATATGCATGAAATATCTCTTTATGTGTTGTGATAAAAAAAGCTTTATCATCATATCTGTATTTTATTTTAATGATTAAATCAAGTCAAGTTTGTGGCAGAGTGGAGGCCAATGAGGTCATAAGAATAGAAGAAAAAATATATTTACACATGCAGCAGTGAGGTCTGCGGGACCTCCAACAATGTCAACAAACAAAGAGTGAACCTGTTTCAGGACAGAAAGTAGACAGCCTGAAGATCACGTGAGCATGAGACATTTTCTACTGGTTTGGATTGACATTTGGATTATGTTAGAAGGGAACATAAGGCGGCAGCAAGTTAAACATAAATACTCTCAGCCATCCCTGCAGTCATGTAACAGGGGATGCAATTTTAGTCTGCATTTTCCTGAATGGATGGCTCTTTTAGAAGGAAACTTTTCAATCAAGTACATTAGACGAATTCACTGATGAGGATCTGTGACTGTTGAACATCTCCACCAGAAAAACAAAAAGATGCAACAGAAGATGCAGATGCGTCCTCAAGTCCAGCAGTGTTTGTGAATATAAAGCGACGATTGAAGTGCAAGGACATGTTGACAGTGAAAGTTGGTCTCACAAGAATGTTCTTCCACGCCCCTCATTAGGGACAGTCAGGAAGAGGTTTGTGTACCGCATGTATACAAACTGAATCACTGTGGTATGTCGGACAGGCAACCACTGACTGTGAAAGTAAGTACGGTGTTGAAAGGAGCATAAACAAATAGGATTTGAGGTTTTGGACAGAATGGACAGAAAAATGTTTCTTCTATGTTACCTCATATGATTGATTGATGTTGAAATATAGCGTTTTGTACATAGCGTTTGATACCAGGCTCGGTCTTCTTTGAGCTGTGGATCTGGAATATCAGCATAATGTACAAGATTTTCTACAATTCTCAGTTTTACTAGTTTTTGTCCACATGGTTGATGAGATTTACAAGATTGTCTTTGGTTTCACAAATGTTTTAACAGTGCAAAAAAACCGTTCTAAGTCATGTCAGAGAGACAGATGCAGATAAAAACTGATTGCATCATTCCGAGAGGGACAATCTGTTGGTAGGACTGTAAGATTGCTGACAGGATACTGTTACCAAGATTAATGATATTATCCCACGTCACCATTCGTCCCTTCTTTCAGATCTCCACCGCCAAAACCTTCTTATGTCGTAGTCTCTAAATCATTCCAACTGGTAAAAATCTTTTCTTTCATGCTGAGATAAACTGACGAAGCAAACTGACTAACTCGTGCCTCTCTCCCCCTACGCGTTCAAAATACTGGCAAACCACGTTAGTTAAGAAAGCCACGGTGACTTATGAAGGTTGTGAATCATCATATTACTCCAGTTTGGGAGTTACATCCTCTCAGGTCCGGTCAGGTGAGGAACATCCCCAAATGCAAATTTAAAAAATTTTTTTCATTTCTAGTAGTATTTATTATATTGTAATTGCAAAATAAGACGTGAAACATAAAAATCTGTTTAACCTCTTGTTTTTTAGTAGATGATTTAGGTTCTAGTTTTTTATTTTTTACTGAGTCCTTCTAGCCTTTCAGAATGCTCCAGCCTCCCTCCTCCTGTCCTGACCTTCTTAACCCCCCTCCGGCCACGTGCTCTGACGCCATCCAACAAAGGCCACTCTGGTTCTGTCTGTCCAGTCAGTCTGTGCCTTTTGCAATTGAGCGGGTTGACTGGGTGGAGTCCAGTTGGAGCAGTGTGGAATCTCTACCCACGCGGTTCAGCAACAGACCAGACGTTTCAAAGTCAGCAGCTATCATGGACGAGTCCGACTTAGCTGACTGGAACATAGGATAAGGTTTACACATGTAAAGTGTCTTTGGGCTCCCAGACTTCAGGAACAAAAACTCAACAAGTTCAGGCTGTCCCATGAGCATAGTAGAGGAGCACACTGACCATTTCAAATTGCTTTTACTGGTTTGTGCTGTTTGCTCATTACAAGGTTACATGTTAGCAACGATTGGATGCAGCTTGTAATTAAATGTTGTTGGGACAGTCCGGTGGAGGTGTTGTCTCAGCTTTCAAACTGCTGCATTTTTCAAAAACTCATTCCATAAAAAAATAAAAACTTTGTCACAAAAACCCTTGTTTGTATTTGTCTCTAAACACATCACTTTTGAAACTATTTTTACAAAATATGTAACCTTCACTGTATTTTATTTTCTCCTGACACATAATAACAGACATTTTCTGTTACTCCTTACTTGAAATGTATATTTAAATTCTCAAAGCTTACATTTGTTCTTAGGTGTTAATTTGCAATAAAAGCACAACAGGACAGATAATATTACTTTGAATGGTTTTAGTTGTTGGCAGGATTAGACGTTAGAATAATCAGGACAAAATGAGCAAATGAACTGCAGTTTTTTCACCTTCATTCAGTGAAGCATCACCTCTCGACTCCTCTCTCTGTCTTCCTTGCCCAGGCTGCACCTGGCAGGCCTCCTCTCCTCATTATAGCCC
>NW_020855784.1:0-2551 GCF_000972845.2 Larimichthys crocea
TGTTTGTCCATCTACCACCACTCGCTTTTGTCCCCTTTAGTCTCGCTCACACTGGGCTTCTCCTACCACTTTGTCTTGCCTTGATGTCACAACGTGCTATACCTGTGTTCCATGCTTCGGATTAGGACACCCCTGGTCTCTTGCACCGGGCATTCTCCGCCTGTCTCTCGATTCTTGTCACATTGATGTTTTTAAAAATCCACTCAATTCCAGCTTGTAATCTGTTTAAAAATCCGAAAAATATCTCCTGGTCATCCATCTGCCCCTTGAGTTTTACAAATCTCCTGACTTCACCTCTGTAAAATGGTCCGTCACTATTCCCCCTTAACCAGGCTGCTAAAAACTCTTGGGCGTTTTTACTGAGGATTGATCGTCTTCTCTCCTGAAACATTGATCTCTCCGTAGCGATGTCTATGTCGCTATGCTGTGTACACTAATTAGAATAAATTCAACTGTATCCGATCTTTCCAATTTATGCCGCTCAGCCTCCTGATGCAGGCTTTTTACAGTCCGCTCCCGGCCTTGATTTTTGTCAACCTCTCCTAGTCTGGCCTTACTCGTGCTTGCGAATCAAACCTTTTGTCAAATGGCCAGAAACTTTCCGCAGCGCGGACTGCTTTCAACAACCTACAAGGACACCTGTCACCCCACTCTTCAGCGACCTTTTTTTCTGCACTGGCTGTCCTGTATTGCTGTCCTAGAATTAAAGCACATACTGCTCTGACGCTAGCCTATCAAAACTACCTTCAGGATCTGCCCGTTTCTGATTATTATCTACAGCGTCACCTTTACTAAATTGGCTAATTGTTCTTGTTTCCGACCAGGTGAGTTACGCTCCGCCTATACATATCTGTGTATAGTTGTACGCCTCTCCCTCTCTCAGCCTTTTTTTTTAAGGCGATGGTCAATATATCAAACTCTTCTTATCTGTTGAGTCGTCCCCAACTGGTGCGTATTTTGGTTGGAGTCTGTACCTAACAGCTACGCTAGTAACCGTCTAAGTCATCCCTGATCGATCTCTATTTATAATACACTTTTTAACAATCCTTTGTTTTGAGATATGCTCCCTGTCCTAAACATAAACTTATACAACTATTGCTGTGTTTCCTTTTAAACCTTCTCAAGTTATGTCTCTTCCTGCTGTTAAGTGCGTTGCTAATAATTGCTTGTGCTAAATGCAACGTGAATTATAATGTAATGCATCTACAAGAGGAGGCACATTAAAATTGGTTGTTTTAGGTTGAGGACAGAATTCTGGCTAGCTTTGCAGGCAGATTTGATAATAGTGGATAGTTTTGAATAGGTGAAAAAGGATGCGGGAGTGAGGGGTGAAGGAGGAGAAGGGTGGGGCAGGAGGTGGAGTGAAAACCTACGTGGAAACAGGGGTGGTGGGGGAGGTTGTAGGAGAGAGAGGAGGGTGGCGAGGGGGGACTATTGGAGTAGAATGAAGGAGTGAAGGCAGGGGGTGCACCAAAAGATGGCATAGTTTATTTGTGGCTAGGCTCACCAGAATGACGAGCATGCTGTGTTGTATTTTCGCTGTTTTGGAGGGCCCAAAGATAGGCCCCTCGATGGGTCGCTGCGGTCTCCCATTGTGGTGATTTGTGCCTCCTGGTGGATGAGCAACAAATACAAATAATTCATGCCCATATACAGGTGTTAAATTTCAGGTTTACAATTCAGCCTCTTTTCAGATCCCAGGTATCAAAGTATGCGTATGAGCAGGATTCTTTACAGATGCCATCCAAAATAACTTTTTTTAATTATATAGTACCTGCGCCGTTCCATTCTGTTTTCTGAACTACCGACACCCACTGATGTGGACTCTGTGTCTGCTGTAGAGATAACTCAGTGGTGAGTTTCTCCAGGTCCTGTGTTGCCTCTGTAATCCTTTGTACAGTCTGTCCAAAAGAAATCTCGGTTAACAAATGCTGACACAATTTAAAAACAAAAATGTTATTATACATATTTGCCTAGTTAGTACCTTGATGTTGTTGTTCCAGCCACTTGCCTGGATTGTTAGCATGTCTGTGCGAACTTGACACAAAATGTATGAGCAGTAATTTAGGTTCACAGTGAGGACCAAAGGTCAGATACTACATTGATCATTCTCTAATATTGTCACATAAACCTAGAAATATTCATACACTTAATTAATGTGTCAGAAGTTAAATTATTATAAGGTGAATTTTGAACAGTGTAAAAGTGCTGACTAGACAACTGTTTTCAAAGGGAGCACCTATGCATGGAACTCCAAAATGCAAAGGCCGAGCATCACTGTTCAAACCCCTTCTCAGAAAGGGGGAATATGGGAAATATTTAAGTCTGGTGCTGTTTGTTTTATCTGGAGTTGGACACCTGCAGAGATTTGACTCCACCCGACCACGAGGAAGCACTCTATTGTCAAGAGGTGCTACACCTTCTGGTTTGGTCTATGTGGAGAAGGATTCATACTGCAGCATGATAATGACCCCAGTCACACCTCAAAGCTCTGACAAAACCACTTGAAGACCAAAGATGATAATATAAAAATAGCACTACATTAAAAAAA
>NW_020855785.1:0-542 GCF_000972845.2 Larimichthys crocea
AACAGGCTAAATCAAGCTAAGAACAAGCTAAATCAAGTTAAGAACAGGCTAAAACAGGCTAAATCAAGCTAAGAACAGGCTAAAACAAGATAAGAACAGGCTAAAACAAGATAACAAAGCTAACATCAAGCTAACAAGAGGCTAAAACAAGCTAAAACAAGCTAAGAACATGACGTTAATATCAAGCTAACATCAAGCTAAGAACAGGCTAAAACAAGATAACAAAGCTAACATCAAGCTAACAAGAGGCTAAAACAAGCTAAAACAAGCTAAAACAAGACATCAAAGCTAACATCAAGTTAACAACAGGCTAAAAGAAGATAACAAAGCTAACATCAAGCTAACAACAGGCTAAAACAAGCTAAGAACAGGCTAAAACAAGACATCAAAGCTAACATCAAGCTAACAACAGGCTAAAACAAGATAACAAAGCTAACATCAAGCTAACAACAGGCTAAAACAAGATAACAAAGCTAACATCAAGCTAACAACAGGCTAAAACAAGCTAAGAACAGGTTAAAACAAGACATCAAAGCTAACAT
>NW_020855786.1:0-602 GCF_000972845.2 Larimichthys crocea
CACCGCTTTTCTTTTTGTGGATGCGCTTTTCTTGAGACTGATGGCTATTACCATACACAAATTGTCAGAATTGTTGAAATTATTCAGTTGTCTGACTAGCTATATTAAATTGTAGTGTTTCACATCATGCCCCGTCTTTGGATATCTGAATTGTGTTTTTTTTTTTTACCCTAGGTTTGCACAGGGCTTGCAGTTAAGGCATGTGGACTAATCACTGATGGGATCGCAGCAAAGTCTCAAACGACACTGACAAAAGGAAAAAATACTCAGAAAGGCTGTTGCATAGCAGCTCTTATCTTGAACGCAAGGACATGTCAGTGTGATATGTGATAAATTGTAGAGAAACTGATTCAAAATCCCATACATCAAACGTCAAAAGTCGTTATTTGTCAATTATTCACATGTACTAGGGAATTACAAAGGAATCGAAAATTGCGTTTACCATCGCCGAACAAGTCAATCAGCCAGGCCGCTACATAATAACATGCACCAGGGACGGTAAAGTTACAATAAAGTGCAAGGGCACCAGCAGTACAACTATCGATATATAGCAGACAATAATAAAAATAGATAGTGCACAAATAGGGCGTCTTGCGATTAAT
>NW_020855787.1:0-538 GCF_000972845.2 Larimichthys crocea
GATTCTTTTAGATCCAGAAGTTGTGTGTTCAAACCCCGCTCAGAGCAGATTGTTGACACGTGTGAAGGTTCAAGAAGGGCATGTGAGACAAGCAAGAACCCGAGACCCATGCCAAACCTGGCATCGCCTAGTGTTGAGTAGTCCAGTCCAGTTACCCCTTTTAGGTCCACCCTGGACTGACTCCAGGAGCCAAACCCGGCAAGAAAACCACCTCAGTAGGCTGCTGTGTTCACTGTTAGACTGGACACTGCTGGTTCAGAGGTTCTGTTGCTGTGTTCGCTATTAGACTGGACACTGCCGGTTCAGAGGTTCTGTCGCCGTGTTCGCTGTTAGACCGGACACTGCCGGTTCAGAGGTTCTGTCGCCGTGTTCGCTGTTAGACCGGACACTGCCGGTTCAGAGGTTCTGTCGCCGTGTTCGCTACTGCCGGTTCAGAGGTTCTGTCGCCGTGTTCGCTGTTAGACCGGACACTGCCGGTTCAGAGGTTCTGTCGCCGTGTTCGCTGTCAGACCTGACACTGCCGGTTCAGAGGTTCTGT
>NW_020855788.1:0-5082 GCF_000972845.2 Larimichthys crocea
GACGAGCTGGAGGAGCAACCAGGTCCCAGCACCTGTTCCTCCCAACCGGCTCTTTCCGTCCCGGCCCACCTCCGTTCCTGATGGCTCCAGTGGCGCCAAACACGCACCTCACCTGCCCTCCAGGGATCCAGAGGACCAAGGAGGGTTCCTTCAGCGCCGATTCTGGTTGGGACTCCCTGGACCTCGGACACCCAGGGTTGTTCAAGGCCTTACTGTTGAACCGGAACAAATCCTCCCACCAGGTCCTGCTAGTCACCTGCTCCCTTCCAGTTCCCCATCGTCCTGGTTCCACCCAAATATCTCTGGATCTTGGACCGGTCTACCACCATCTCTAGGACACACCACTACTCCTTACCGTGGTAGACCGGTTTAGCAAGAGGCCCACTCTCATTCCCCTGCCCAAGCTCCCTCAGCCAAGGAATGTGAAACTGGCTCTCCAGCACATATTCCGGCTCCATGGTCTTAGTCGATGTGGTCTTTGAACCGAGGGCCGCAGTTCGCCTGGTTGTTGGCAGAGAGTTTGCTTCTCTCACTCGGGGGCACGGCCAGCTGTTCGACGGGTTTCATTCCCAATTTCGAACGGCAGACGGAGGCGGAAAAAACCAGGAGATGGAGGTGCTCTCGGTTGTATGGTCTCCCAGTCACCACCACTTCTGGTCGCAGCAGTGCTCTGCGGTTAGATATGCCCCTAACACACTCCTCAGCTCCTCCACTGTCTCTCCCCTTTTCAGTTTGCTGTATGGATACCCGCCCACCCCTATTTCCAGCCCAAGAGAGCGGAGGTTTCTTGCCCCTCTGTAAAGGCTTTCAATCCCGCCGGTGTCGCCCACCGGTCCAGGCCCCGATCCACTCCTCCTGCGTCGGTGGGCTTCACAGCCTTGGCCAATCGTCGCCGCACCTCGGCTCCTGCTTTCAAGTGGACGAAAGGTTGTGGTTGTCAACCCGGGACCTAACACTCGGGTCGACTCGAACAAACTGTCACCCAAGTTCATCGACCCTACGAATTCAGAAGGTCATCAAACCTGCTGCGGTCCGACTATCAAGCTTCCCAGGTCCATGCGAGGACACCCACAATCCATGTCTCAAAAATCAAGCCGGTTTTCTGGAGAGTCCCTTGATTCCTGCTACCAGACTCCTCCGCCACCTCGCCTTTATCAGGAGACCCAGCCTACACGGTTCGACGGCTTACCCGCTCTTGTCGCCGTGGGAGGGGCATCCAGTACTTGACTGGGAGGGATTATGGTCCAGAGGAGAGGTGGTGGGGGGTCCCCGCCAGCTACATCCTTGACCCCACGCATTACTGATTCCACGGCAGCAACCGGACCAGCCCTCCCAGGATACGCCCGTCCACTGATAACCCCCGCTGAGAACTCGGGGTGCCCCACCCATCCCGGCCCTAGGAGGGGGACCCCCATCGTCCCTCTGTGGACCATCGGAGGACGAGGGACAATGGGGGGAGACCAGTGTTAAAAAAGTAAAGATCTAGAACTCAATAAAATAATGGCTGTATCAGCCCCATTGGTAAATGTATGAAAACGGACCGATAATGTATACTGCAAAACTTAATATCCTATTAATATCTCATATTTTAGGTGAACTTTGACCACTATGATGGCATTGTCGGATGTGTGAATGTGCACCGCAGCCACTGGAAGTTTGTTGTGAGTAATACACCTAGACAACTAAGATATTGGAAGAAATTATATTTATATTTTGATGTGTATGTCTAACAACACTTTCTCTAATAGACAGTACTTGCATGCACCATCCAGCCAGATATTTGTGGTTGATCCAGCTACTGCAGACAGTGACCTTGAGGACTCAAGAGAGGCAGCCAAGTGTTTCCGGCGAGACATATTTAATATTAAATGATTTTTTTTCACAGGGGCCAAAGTTTCTAGCAGTGCCCCTGATTGCAGCACTCTGACAAACACTTTTAAAAACAAATAAATTATTATAAATAATAACCTTGAGAAAATAAATATATGACATGATTACAAACAATAACAGTGCACATATTTTGTGACAGTAAATATTTCAGAACACGATTCAATCTAATGGGAAGAAGGGATTGGTTAAACATACCCTGGAAGCCTGCCACTATTGCTCACACAACACAGAGGGATGGAACCAGCTGTGGCGTGTTTGTCATGCAGGTGAGAAACATTTTTTATAAAGCTGATATGTCCTACCATTGTGTCCTTGGGATGAATTTCTTAAATCTCTAAGAACCATGACGGAGCGTTATCAAAGCCTGTCAGTTTTAAAATAATCTGTACAGAGTATGAGAAAAATAACTAATTCTGAATTGTGTTTTTTTTCACTCAGATGGCGAGAAAAACTATTGAGACATTCCCTGCAATCCCGGAGGAATTCAACATTAATCCATCTCGCAAAGACATTGCACAGCAGAGAAGACAGATGGATGAGGACATCCTTCTTGCATCAGGTACTTTACTGATAGTATTGATCAAATAAATATTTCATAAAACATTTCTTTAAGATAACAATTATATGTTATACAGCAATAGACAAATGTGTGTCTAGAGAGTTAAAGTGTAATAATGCTATTTATTGTAACTTGTAGTCATACGTGTTTCCAAGGACATTTGAAGGAGAGCCAGGGTTAGGATTTCACTCAATTCACATTAAACCAGTGATTTTCAAATTTCATTTGTCTGCACAATAAAGTTGGTAGGTTCCTTTTGTTGTTCATTTCAGACTCAGAGGAGGATTTCTGCTCGTATTGTGGCCTAAAGGTGCCTCTGTCACTGCAAAAAAAAAAAAAACTACTTTGGGTAAGTGTCATAAATGTGAGAAGTAATTCATTTCAACTTCAAAACTAATGGTGTATCTCTTGTGAAATATTGTCTATTGTTACAGATTGAATGTGATAAGTGCCAGAGATGGTTTCATGCACCTTGCCTTGGGTTGACTCCAGACAGGATTTCAGCTGAAAATGAAGAATGGTGGTGTGACATGTGCTGCTTGCTTGTGAATAATAATAATTAGTCGCGATTAATTTATCAACAAATTTATCAATAAATTAATTGCATTTTTCTGAGACTGAAGCTTATAATGAATATTTATTTATGTAAAATGATCAAATTAATGTAGAATAAACACAGAGAAAGTATATTTAAATTCATTCATTTTATTGGCTTAAGGTGCACATATGCACAGTGCAAATAGTGCGCCGCCATATTGGTTCGGGCAGATCTGCCCGTAAACTAATAACAGGAAATGGACTGAACTTCATAAAGCGCCTTTCTACAAAGTTCTTTAAGTTAATGTCTCTTATACACCCATTCACACACACACTAAACTAACAGACAGACGACAGACGAAACAGGCACCAAAAACAACGTATTGTGTTTGTGAATGGGGTATAGAGCTGGGACTTAAAGCCCCTCACGGAGACTGCGCCCTGGGCGGGCCGCCCCACATTGCCCATAGCGAAAACCCGGCCCTGCTGTGTTGTAGTTTCGGCAGATGGCCAATCCAATATGGCGGACACGTTAACGTATCGCAGCAACGGACCAACCAGCTCGTAGGCGTCTGTCTATATAGTGCCTATGATCTATCCTAACTAAGGAGAGTACTGTGTTATATGGCTATGAGCTATATCCTACTAGGAGAATCTGTGTATATAGGTCTATGAGCTATCCTAACTAAAGGAGAGTCTGTGCATATAGTCTGAAGCTATCCTAAATAAAGGAGAGTCTGTGTATATGTTCATGGATATATCCTAACTAAAGCAAGAGGTCTGTGATATATGTCCTATGATCGATCCGAACGAAAGAGAGTCGGTGCAGATAGGTCTATGACGAGCCGAACTAAAGGAGAGTCTGTGCAGATATGTCTATATCTATCCTAACTAAAGGAGGTCGGTGCATTATGGTCCTAGATCTATCCTAACTAAAGGAGAGTCCTGTGGCATAGATGTCGATAATCGTCTAACTAAAGGAGAGTCCTGTTATATAGTGTCTATGATTATCCTAACTAAGGAGAGGTCTGTGCATAATATGTCTATATCTATCCGGAAACTACAGGAAGAGTACTGTGTGGTAAAAGAGGGATAAGGACGCTTTTAGGGGAAAATTGCAATTTAAAAAGATGGCCCAGTGGCTCGTTTGGCAAAAGCAAAATGCAATGTCACATTGCAAAGCCGAATTTAAAGTCCAACAGAAGTAAACGACGACTTGTAACATAAACCTCAAAGGCAAAACACCCAGTCTACACTACAGAGTTGCACTCCTCAGTATATTATCCTCATTCTGGTGCTTTTTCTGTTTGCAACGTGCTATGTGCCCTTAACCAATAAGCAGAATGATTTCATATACTTTATCGGAGTTTATGCTAACATTAAAGTATATGTTCATAATAAATATTCATTATAACTTCAGTCTCATCAGCAAAATGCATTTAAATTTATTGATAATTTAGTGGAGATGTAAGCGCGATTCATCGCGATTAGTTAACAAAATGGAGTTTGCAATTAATTAGTTAATTTTTTTTGAATCGATTGAACAGCCGCTAGATACTATATATATAGTAGAAAAACAACACACACACACAACACACATATATATATATATATATATATATATATAGTATATAAATATATATAAATATAATATGTGTGGGTGTGTGTGTGTGGGTGTGTATATATCTTCATATTTATATATATATCATATATGATATATTATGATCTCTATCTATTTTTGTGTGTGTGTGTGTGTGTGTGTGTGTGTGTGTGGTTCGCATCTCGATTCGAGGCATGTCCATCGATTAAAAAAAATTCATATATAGTCTATGTTGTGTTGTGTGTGTGGTGTGGGTGCGTTGGGTTGTGGTGTGTGTCTGTATATGTTGTGGGATGTACACGTGTGCTCGTTATTCAGATCTGGTTATCTATAGACACAGATTAAATGTTAATATAAATATTTTCAATATTTACCATCACAGTAACCAGTGTTACACACATTGAGGACGGTAACACTCACAGGAGAAAAAACATACGGGGTCGGTGCGTTACATAAGAGTAAACATTTAATAATCATCACTATAAGAAGTCCATAC
>NW_020855789.1:0-525 GCF_000972845.2 Larimichthys crocea
GTTGCTAGGGCAGGTTGACTGTTTCGTGACAGACGCAGTGGGCGTTTAAGGCCGTAAAACCCCTAACCACACACTTTTATACACCTTGTTACACGCATTTTGTACAGTGCTCCCTTAATTAATCAGGACGTAGAACATATGTGCGGTTCTCACTCAGCCAATCAGGACGCAAAATACCAGATTCTATCATGAATGCTTTCTCAGATACAGGCCGGTTAAAACGGGCACTAAATAGCTAGTTTGCAAGTCTGCATTTCTTAGCATTTTCTTTTGCGGCACCCGTTCGTCCGGACTAGCTAGAATGAGAGCAGCTTGCAGTGCTATGCTTGAGTTCAAATCTGTTGCCACGCGCCAACGGAAAATTCACATTTCCCCCACCTCCCCCAATACAGTCTCGAATATGGCCCACTACACACGTCTAACCACACCTGGGCTACACAAAAAGCATTAGCTGCTATACACGAAATATTAAAGTGAAATGTTGCACCGAAGTCTCATATCTCGCCTGTGTGCACCAATTGAAAA
>NW_020855790.1:0-526 GCF_000972845.2 Larimichthys crocea
TTTCTTTAAAATTCAGACTTTTTTTTTTTAAAATCAGATGTTTTTTTCTCTAAAATCATATGCTTTTTTCTTTAAAATCTGATGTTTTTTTCTTAAAATTCAGACTTTTTTTCCCCTTAAAATTCTGACTTTTTTTCTTTAAATTCTGACTTTTTTCTATAAAAATTCTGCCTTTAAAACTCAAAATTCTGACTTTCTTTTTTAAAAATTTTTTTTTCACTTTTTCTGGGATTCGAAACAAGTACAGCATGGACTGAGCCTTTGTGTATGGGGCTGATGCTCTACCCACTGAGCTAATTTTTTTTCTCTTAAAATCCAGATTTTTTCTTTTTAAATCCAGATTTTTTTTTAAATTCAGACTTTTTTCCATTGAAATTCTGCCTTTAAAAATCAAAATTCTGACTTTCTTTTTTTTTTTTACTTTTTCTGGGATTCGAAACCTCTGCAGCATGGACTGAGCCTTTGTGCATGGGGCTGATGCTCAACCCACTGAGTAATTTTTTTTTTCTTAAAATTCAGACTTTTT
>NW_020855791.1:0-4186 GCF_000972845.2 Larimichthys crocea
GGCATCCCGCCCCTTGGGAAAAATGGGTCCAAAAATCATCCCCTCTTGCAAAATGGTCACCCTCTTATGTCAGCGGTTTTCAAGTGCGAGGCGGCCCTCTCTTGGGGGGCGCCAAGGGACTTCAGGGGAGGCGCGCGCGGGGGAAAAATAAAAATATTCTTACAAAGATATGTCGTCTCATCACTGTGCGATGAAACCGGAGAGCTAGCCTAGACTGATATACTAGACGCCGCAATGAGCGGGTTGGTCGTTGGTCCGCGATACGTAAGACGGCGCCGCCATATTGGTCGGCAGATCGCCCGTAAACTAATACAATGAAATGGCCTGAAACTTCATAAAGCGCCTTTTACTACAAGTCTTCAAGTTAATGGTCCTTGATACAAACCCATTCACGCACACACTAATGATACTGGGGAAAACAAAAGGCACCAAAAACAATGTAGTGTAGCTTTTAAAGGATGATTATAAGTTTACTACCTCTTAAGAACCAAACCACGTATGGTATTTTTCTAATGCGGAGTGTTTGTACAGCTACTAATGTGTGTAACACTGGTTACTGTGATGATAAAATTGAAATATTATATTTAACATGTATCTGTGTCTGATAATAAACCAGATCCTGAATGTAGATGTGAGACCAGAGGGTTTCTGAATAAAGAGCACACACACAACACACACACACACACACACACACACACAACACATATATATATATATACCATACACAGCACAACACACAACACACAACACACACACACACTATATATACATAATGTTATAGTGTGGTTGTGGTGGTGTGTGTGTGTATGTACACGTTAGTGCCTCTTTATTCAGAAACCCTCATGTCAAACATCTACATTGCAGGGAGCGTGGTTATTCAGACACAGATTAAATGGTAAATATAATATTCAATATTTATCATCACAGTAACAGTGTACCACACATTAGAGCTGTAAACACTCAGGCATTAGAAAAATATAGTTGGTTTGGGCTGATAAGGGAGTAAACATTTTATAATCATAATTTAAAAGTTACATACGGTTGTTTTTTGGTGCCGTTGTGTTTCCAGATTTAGGGTATGGTGTGAGGGTGTAGAGAACATTAACCTTGCAAACTTTGTAGAAAGGTGCTTTATGAAGTTCATCCCATTTCTGTATATTTACGGGCAGATCTGCCCAACCAATATGGCGCGGCGTTTGACGTAAGATTCAAAATCAGCTAATGCGGCGTTCTATGTATATATGCTAGGAGCTAGCCCCCAAGAGTAGCAAAAAAAAAAATCCCAAAAACGACACAGTATGTCCAGCGCGAAGAAACGCTGCTAGGTCTCCTGCTAATGTCTGCTAATGTCTCCTGCTAATGTCTCCTGCTATGTCTCCTGCTAGTCCTGCTTTAGTTTGAATCAGTCACGAAGCTCTCTGGTTGTTTTCATAAAGACAAAGAGCTTTTTACAGTGAAGTGAGACCTTTTGCTGCATATACTACCTTTGGGTTTACTTCATTCTGGGTCGTCATTGGGGGTCAAAGGTGAATGTGGCGGTACTAATAGTTTCTCCCTGACGCTGATTGGTCGACAGGTGACAGGTGTCAATCATCCACACTCTGTGTTGTTTTAGCTTAGCAGCACCGCGAGCTGCTACCTGCTGCTTCACTATCTTTAATACCGCTTGTTTCAAACATCGCGTTCGTCTTAAAACTCGAAGTCTTCTTTCCTCCTCCTTAAATTGTGTTTTTTTACGTGAAGATGTGTTTTTAACAAAAATGTGTTTAAATGTATTTTAAATATGTTTAAAAACACACAAAGATGTAAAAACATGCACAAAGTTTGTGTTTTAAAAAAATATTTGGAGCCAATTCACAAATAAAGAAAAAAAAGATGTGAATGACATGAGGTCCATAGTTAAGTGGTTATTGTTTCTTTTCCGATAAATAGTATTGATTTTTGTGCAGGCCATGCACTGAGAATGCAAGGTATGAATCAGATGGGATTTAGAATTTGCCATGTCTAGCGAGTCACCCTAAAATTGACTAGATGCAGGAAATTGCATCTAAGAAATACAAAATTTCTGGGGGGAGGACCCCCAGACCCCCCTGCTGGAAATAAGTTACATAAATGAAAAAATTTCACCATCCCCCCTGGTTTCATTTCAACTCGACTACTGCACATAATCAATAGTGAGCCTTCAAAGCATTATGACTTAACAGTATATTAGTAACCGGTTAAATAGTGACTACAGATACATAACACATCAGTTGCAATTAGTATCTGACTTAACTTTTTTATTTAAACAAGACACTTATAAGTAATTAAATTGGTAGCTCATTGTCACTTTAAATATAAGACTTGAGGTTCATTACTTACAGCAGCATACAATACCAGCAAAATGACTATTATTTATTTAAATCAGTGTTCTTTTGAAGGCTGACTTACCAATGAGTCCAGTGAGTAGGCATATTAGTTGAGGGATATATGAAAAAGTCATGTCTGCATCAGTGTTGTCAGTGAATGAACACTCTGTGTATGACAGTCAGTATTATAAACAGGCTGCTTCCTCATTATTAACACATCTCTCTTTGCTCTGCGTAAATTTGTCATTTATGGCTTAAAACTGTTGATTATTTAATAAAAACACTATCGGCATTGTATCTCAGGACTAGTTACTGAGTTGTTCTTGACTGGACATGAGTTAATCATTGACATATCATCATAAAGATCACTGAACTGCTGTACATCAGCCCGGAAATGATCCCCCCCCCATCCTCCCTCAACTCGAGTACTGATTATGTGTCTCTTGTTCCTTTGTCAGAAATTCACAGTGAAATTATGACAGTGAGTGAAGTGTCGGTCCAGGCCGGACGCTCCATCTCTATCCCATGTCTCTATGATCCACGCTACACAAACCATGTGAAATATCTGTGTAAAGGCGGAACCTGGAACTTGTGCAAACTTGTAGTAACAACAGACCAAGAAAGTTCAGGAAAGTATTCAATCTCTGATGACAAAAACAGAAGAATCTTCACCGTGACTATAAATGATCTGACGAGTGGGGACACTGGCCTGTGGTGGTGTGTTGTGGAGATTAATGGAGGGTCAGACGAGAAAGCATATTTTCATCTGTCAGTCACTAAAGGTAAGAATCCTTAAAACATCTTTATGCACATTTCAGATACTCTGTGAAATTGTAAGTAAACTAAGGACAGACGTATTTGCTATGGAGGCTGATTATTATTAGACTACCAACAATTTTCTATTGAGTAGTCACAAGTAGAACATTTTTCTTACATATCTCAGATAATAAAATCAAACTATGCTTCATTTTGTATTGTGCTTTTTTCCAAGATATGCCAAGTCTGTCTGTGGAGCAACAGGAAATTGTTGCATTTGAAGGAGGAAGTGTGACTGTTATATGCCGCTATACAAATGACAGAGTAACAGAATGGTGCAGGCTGAACAACACCTGTGTGACTGCGAAAGATCAGACTGGAACAATAGATGGTACAACAGTGACTATCAATCAAAGTGTCCCCAATGTTTTCATTGTGACTATGAGTGAATTGAAGGCAGACAGCATGAACTGGTATCTTTGCAAAAGCCAAAACCTCCAGATACCAGTACACATAAGTGTTCATAAATTAACCTCAGCTACTACAACTACAGCAGGTAAGATACTATCCATTTTATGTTTTGATTAATTAGCAACCTTATATAAAATATTAGGCAATCTTGTTCCATCTTATTTGTGAAATGATGAAAATGGACACAAATCAAGCCCTGATATAAAGCCTATTAATGCCTGATATCAACTATAATCTGGATTAACATTTTTTTTTTTTACATTTAATTACTCAAACTTTACAGAGACACTTCCAACCACTCCCCAGCATTCGTCCTTGCTTACGAGTGCAGAGACACATACAGCTCAGCCAACAAACCCAACCATTAACGGGACAGGTGGAGACAGCCTGCAAGCTGAACACAAGATGTGTGTACTGTTTATTTTATTTTGTGTTGAGCAGTGAAACCTTTTCTGTATATTATCATCCAGAATTTCTAACTATTTTCTTTCTAATGAAATCCACCTCTGATCTGCATTTATCTTCTAGTTCCACAAGGACGATGATTCTCATCACCTCCCTCACTCTTTCCCTCATCGTGCTCTTTCTTGTTCCTGCTGCCTTTTTTGGTT
>NW_020855792.1:0-759 GCF_000972845.2 Larimichthys crocea
GTTTAACTAAGTATCTCTTCATTGACGAACACCTGAATCTTTTTCATTTCTCTGTACAAACGTTTGAGCTGTTTTTGAGATATGAACTGTGAGCAGTTACCGACAGCCCACACACACACACAGATGAACATATACCTTAAATGCAAAGACTGTTCATACACACACACACACAAACATTAAGCATTCATTCTACACACACAAACAAAGGAAAACACACACAGACAGATACACACATAAACAAACACACACACCATCAATGATATGCAGGAGCACGCACGCGCACACACGCGCACACACACACACACACACATTAACACACATTAACACACATCTTTTGCACGGACACACACTGTCTCCACGCCTCATTTGTTTTTAACCTTTAAACGTGTCTTTGTCCTCTGTATGTGTTCAGAGTTTGTCCCTGCAGGCCACCGTACATCAAATGAATACACAGCTGCATGATTCAAACGGAGATCAGACTAATTTAAAAGTTAATTACAGGATTAACTTTTAATTCTGCATACTGTAAACACTGTTTCATAAAAACATGAATTATATTCTGTGAATGTGTGAGATCAGTTTTAAGCAGCCAGTGGTACGAGGAGTTCATTTCACTGAACACACACACACACACACACACACACACACTGAGGGGACCAATCAAGTCCAAGCGTTGGAGCTCGAGTCCTGCCGAGGTGGGTCGGCACAAATAAATCCCCTCCACCACACACACGCACACACACACACACTCCACTTTCA
>NW_020855793.1:0-13347 GCF_000972845.2 Larimichthys crocea
ACATTCATGACATTACAGCTCACGCCGGAAGGAATCACATGTTGGCTCAGTTACGGCAACGATTCTGGATTCCTGGAGCCAATGGAGCTATCAGAAGGTTCCTGTCCAAGTGTGTCATCTGTAAGAGACTACATGGAGCAGCTGGCAAGCAGCTCATGGCAGATCTACCAACATGCAGAGTCCTGCCAGATGACCCTCCTTTTACGAGAGTCGGCATAGATTACTTCGGTCCATTCCTAGTGAAGAGAGGACGAGTCCAAGTAAAGAGATACGGTGTTATCTTCACGTGTCTTGCTATACGAGCAGTGCATCTGGAAGTTGCTTCTTCTCTCGACCCTGATGCCTGTCTCAACGCAATCAGAAGATTTCTTGCTAGGAGAGGACAAGTCAGAGAGATGTATTCTGATAATGGAACCAACTTTCGGTCAGCCGACAGTGAGATGAGGAAATCAATCAAGGAATGGAACACCAACAGGATTGAGAAACATTTGCAACAAAAAGGTGTTCAGTGGCATTTCAATCCGCCAGCGGGTTCTCACCACGGAGGCAGCTGGGAGCGGTTAATCCGTTCAGTGAGAAAAATCCTGAACATCACGGTCAAGGAGCAACTGCTGGATGAAGAAGGTCTCCACACCCTGCTTTGTGAAGCTGAGGCGGTCATAAACAGCAGGCCTATCACAAAGGCATCATCAGACCTCAATGATTTAGAGGGCCTTACACCTAACCACTTGTTGTTGCTCAAGGTCAAGTCCGAGTTACCACCAGGAGTATTTCATAAAGATGACCAGTATGTCAACCGCAGATGGAGACAGATTCAATACCTCGCAGATGTCTTCTGGAAACGCTGGTGTAAAGAGTATCTGACACAGCTCCAAGAACGTCAGCGGTGGTCTTCACCTGGAAGAAACTTTTGTGTCGGCGACGTGGTGCTGATCGTGGACGATACATCACCCAGAAACTCCTGGCCACTTGGAAGAATAGTGGAGACTTTTCCTGATGGAAATGGTTTCGTTCGTCAGGTTAAAGTGAAGACCAAGACCAACGAGCTTTGTCGCCCTGTAACAAAGCTGTGTCTTCTTCAAGAATCAGAGGATAACTGATGGACTGTTATAAAGATCTCATCTTGAATGGGACTAAGAACACCAAGCTTCTTTCACTGAGTGATAGTAATGTTATTCAGGCTTCTTTTATATAAGTTGACACTTTTGGAGTAATTGTTTCAAGAACCTTGATAACAATTAGGGGCCGGTAATGTAGGAGCCTGAATGCTGTTTTTTGTTGATGAGTGTTTGAATAGTAATTTAAGTTGACATGTGAAAAAGATTGTTTGTTAATTTTGATAAAAGGAACATTTTACAGGTGGACGGTTCATATTATAAGTTAGTATTTAATTTGTTTCACTAAAAATACGTGGATGTTTGTGGCTTGGAAAATCGCACATATATCTTTAATGCGGAGGAGTAGGTGTATGTTTACGTTGTTGACGTAAAACAGGTAGTCAGGTCTGTGTCATGGAGGGGAGCCACACAGTTTTTGACCTCTCTCTCTCTCTCTCTACCTCACTCAGTTTTAGACTCCGCATTCTGCCCTTTTTTGGATCTTGCCTTTTTTGTTTTTCATAATGTTGGATTGTTGTATCTTGCCTTATTTTTTGGAGTAAAACGCTAAAAGAAACGAAGTGGATCGTGTGGAGTTTTTCTTGTGCTTTCCTAAAAGTGGATAACGTGGGAGGAGAGCGTCAAGCTCATGGCTTCGCTAAGTAGGAACCTACACTCTCTCTCTCCTCTCTCTCTCTCTCTCTCTCTCTCTCTCTCTCTCCATCTGTGGACATGTCTCATTAATGCATGTTACTAACCAAACTTCCCCGGAGTTTCTGTGCTCTGTCGTCCAGCAGGTTCTCGTGGATCGTGGCTGCTGCTGTGATCCTGCACGACGCCCACTACATATATTATTACTGTCATTATTACTACCATATCTGTTACTGTAATCATTTTTATCATTCATTGTAATTCATTGTCATTTTATCAGTCATTGTACAATATGTTTGTGTTGATTTGTCCTGTATACGTGACATCCATTGCACGTCTGTCCGTCCTGGGAGAGGGATCCCTCCTCTGTGGCTCTTCCTGAGGTTTCTTCCACATTTTTTCCCTGTTAAAAGGGTTTTTGTGGGCAAGTTTTTCCTCACTTGAACCGAGGGTCTAAGGACAGAGGGTGTCACTCCCTGTACAGATTGTAAAGCCCTCTGAGGCAAATGTACTTTGTGACTTTGGGCTATACAAATAAAATTGATTTGATTTGGTTTGATTTGACATCTAGCACTGTAGTTGCAGTTTGCAACCCCTTCCACTTACCCTCTGTTGTGGAGAAATTGCTGAAATCAATGGCACCAGGTCAGGAGAGAAGAAATTATTCAGGAGCCTCTGATGCCTTATGTTGTCATTTTTACTTTTATTTTATTTTACTTTTTTAAGATATATACATTTTTTGGGCTTCATTTGACAGAGGCAGCTTGAAGAGTGACAGGAATGTGGGGAGAGAGAGAGAGATGGGGAATGACATGTGGGAAAGAGCCGCAGGTCGGATTAGAATCCTGGTCCGCCACGGCAAGGACTGAGCCTTTGTACATGGGGCGGATGCTCTACCAACTGAGCTAACCAAGACTAATGCTGTAATATATATTGAAGCTCGATCAAGGAGAATTAGAGACAACCTGACATACAATCAGGTATGTCTATGAGTCGGTCTCTTTTCTGCCAAACTCATGCTGGTGGTCAAACTTTAAACCCTTACAGATAACAATACAAATACTGTATGCCCAAAAATAGTCAAATGGAAAGCATTTACCTATGTAAGTGTTCCTGTCAGCACATTCTAGTCTGAAGACACTGTTGTCTGTTGTTACGACCAGATATAAAGGTATGAAAAGAAGTAACATAAAACCAGATTTTAAGGTTAATAAGCAAAAGGTATTTTCATCCGTCCGTCTTCTCCCACTTATCCGGATTCGGGTCGCAGGGGCAGCAGCTTCAGCAGGGAAGCCCAGACTCTCCCCAGCCACTTCATCCAGCTCCCCCAGGGGAACCCCAAGGCGTTCCCAGGCCAGCCGAGAGACATAGTCCCTCCAGCGTGTCCTGGGTCTTCCCTGGGGCCGCCTCCCAGAGGGACGTGCCCGGAACATCTCACCAGGGAGACGTCCAGGAGGCATCCTCACGAGATGCCCGAGCCACCTTAACTGGTTCCTCTCGATGCGGAGGAGCAGCGGTTGTACTCTGAGCTCCTCGCGGATGGCCGATTTTCTCACCCTATCTCTAAGGGAGACCCCAGCCACCCTGCGAAGGAAGCTCATTTCGGCCGCTTGTATTCGCGATCTCATTCTTTCGGTCACTACCCAAAGCTTGTGACCATAGGTGAGGGTAGGAATGTAGATCGACTGGTAAATCGAGAGCTTCACCTTTCGGCTCAGCTCCTTCTTCACCACGACGGACTGGTGCAGAGTCCGCATCACTGCAGAAGCCGCACCGATCCGCCGGTCGATCTCCCGTTCCATCCTTCCCTCACTCGTGAACAAGACCCCGAGATACTTAAACTCCTCCACTTGAGGCAGGATCTCATCCATGACCCGGAGGCTTCACTCTTTTCACTCTTTACACCCTTTTCCGGCTGAGAACCATGGCCCCGGATTTGGAGGTGCTGATTCTCATCCCAGCCGCTTCGCACTCGGCTGCGAACCGCTCCAGAGAGAGCTGAAGGTCACGCTCCGACGAAGCCAACAGGACTAGATCGTCCGCAAAAAGCAGCAATCCTGAGGCCACCGAACCGCAGCCCCTCAACGCCCTGGCTGAGATTCTGTCCATAAAGGTTATGAACAGAACCGGTGACAAAGGGCAGCCCTGGCGGAGTCCAACTCCCACGGAAAACAGGTCTGACTTACTGCCAGCAATGTGGAGAGCTCTGGCATCGAGAGTACAGGGACCGGATAGCCCGTATTAATAGGTCCGGAACCCATACTACCGGAGCACCCCCCACAGGAGTCCCCGAGGGACGCGGTCGAACGCCTTCTCCAGGTCCACAAAGCACATGTACACTGGTTGGGCGAACTCCCATGCACCCTGTAGTCTTGCGGACCCTCCAGGACCCCCAAAAAGACCTTCCCGGGAGGCTGAGGAGTGTGATCCCCCTGTAGTGATCCCCCGATGTCCACGCGATGTTGCAGAGACGTGTCAACCAAGACAGCCCCACAACATCCAGAGCCTTGAGGAACTCCGGGCAGACCTCATCCACCCCCGGGGCCCTGCCACTGAGGAGTTTTTTGACTACCTCAGCAACCTCAGCCCCAGAGATGGGCGAGACCACCACGGAGTCCCCAGACTCAAAGGAAGATGTGCTGGTGGGATTGAGGAGGTCTTCGAAGTATTCCCTCAACCGACCCAAGACGTCCCCAGCCGAGGTCAGCAGCACCCTGTCCCCACTGAACACAGTGTTGACAGTGCACTGCTTCCCCCGCCTGAGCCACCGAATGGTGGTCCAGAACCTCCTCGAAGTCATTCGAAAGTCGCTCTCCATGGCCTCACCGAACTCCTCCTACGCCTGAGTTTTTGCCTCTGCAACCGTCGAGGCCGCACTCCGCTTGGCACGTTGATACCCGTCAGCTGCTTCAGGAGTCCCACAGGCCAAAAAGGTTCTGTAGGACTCCTTCTTCAGCTTGACGGCATCCCTCACTGCCGGTGTCCACCAGCGGGTTCAGGGGCTGCGACAGGCACCGACCACCTTACGGCCATAGCTCCGGGCAACCGCCTCGACAATGGAGGAACGGAACAAGGTCCATTCGGACTCAATGTCTCAGAAGAAATCCTCACCAACCTTGACAGTTTCGAAACACGATTTAAACAAGAAGACGAGGCGAGCTCATAACCACAATACAAATGAAGCCGTGCCGATGTTCAGGCGGCTCTGGTTTAAATGCCCGTGATGCTGCGTTGCTGGGCTCTCTCACTGGCGGCGCAGAAAGGGTGCTGCACCAACCCTGGCCCTGCACACCCACGAACGTGTTCTAAATTTTATCTAACATATATTACATTACATAGTTGGCACTGATAAAACATGACATCTAACTGAGTGCTTAAAGGCTGAATGTGACATGTTTTAAGGACTAACTGAAGGTCCCAATGAAGCTTGTGTTTACTGAGGTGACCCTGAACCAACCAGACTCTCCTCACTGTATGAGAAGTTAGATTAGGTAGTTAAGGCGTTGGTAATGTTTTTTTCAATTTCAGTGGTGATGAATAAATGTTTGTTTTGAGTTTTGGTTTTAAATGTAGTACTGACTGTCCAGTAGTAATAGAAAACATAGGTTATTTCTGTTTAAATAGCTGATAAAAAATTGATTTGATTTCATGCTTGTGGAGCTTTACTCACCATCAGCCCATAAGTTACACAAACAATGTCAAAGTCTAATGAGGTCAGCCTCTAAATAACTGAGCACAATATGCACCCCGGAAGATGGACCCATTCCAGTTTATAATTATTTTGGTGATTTATTTAAATGCAACTCTCAAATGACCCACAACATGTCACAATTACAAAGAAGATCCATCAAATCTTTTAATCACATTTTTTACCACCACAAGGATTCTTTCAGAGGCTTTTCAGAGTCAAGTTAAGACAAAAAGTAAAGACAGGTGAAGCACACAAACTAAACTCATTTGATTGATGTTCTTTTATAAAATGTCAAACGAGAGATCATTTTGTGACCTAGGACATCTCACAGGGTGAAAAAACTTCTTTTTTTTCCATCATGCTATGTTCAGACCTTAAACCTGACATTCAGACACCTACAACCCCATTATTTGATACAAAACCGAGAAACATTTTTAGAACTTTTTCTAGTGTCTTCGGCAAACCGCCCCCCCCCCCTCCCCGCCCCGCGATGACGTAGTCAGTGAGGGCCCGACTGGAAACGCCCCTAGCGTCTGTGTGAAAACCAGCTGCAATGCCTCATTTGTCCAGGGGAGGAGCAGTGATGTTCCGCTCTCACCGTAGACTGTCTAAACTAAGACACATCTGAACACGATACGCTGGGGTGAGCGGGTGACCCGATCAGCTGAGACAGAGCACAATCATGGATGTGTTTAGTGGTGCAAAGGATCATCATGATCCGTTCATATCGCCCCACACAGCACCAAGTATTCCACGGTTGGTTGATGGGGAAAAAACGTTGTGATAAGATACACTGAGCCGCAACTCCATGTCACGCACAACAACAACATGCCAACATAAACTTGTTATTAAAGAAACTCCGCCCGTAACTGTTTTTAAGAGTTATATCTGTTTGATGCTTTCTGAAGCCTGCAGTATGAAACACGTTCGATTTCTGATATTCCTCTGAACGCCATAGTGGCCCATTGATAGTACAGTATACTGTACAGTATGATGGATACTGTGTCCAGCTGTGGCTTTCACTACATGCAGTTAAGAGGGAGCGACCGAGAGAGAGAGTGCGCGAGAGAAAAGCTTCGGTAATTATGTACAGTGAGGACAGATTAACCCTAGTGTTGTTGATTTGGTAACAGTTAACCAATAATAAATAAAATATATCAACATTAATGTGACTTGTCGAAAGCTGGGCGCGAGGACCACCGGGCTCTGGCTCCCTCCAGCATGAACTAAAACACAGCACGGACACTTCAGAAACTATTCGGAATGAGTACTGTACTGTAGGTTCCTGACCCCTGATCTATGGCCACCACTAGTCTTTACTAATTACTGAAGCGTCTCTTCTCTTGTGCTCGCGCCTCTCTCTCGCTCATCTGCATGTAAACAACAAACTAACCCTTAAAAAAGTTACAAAAAACGGTTCGGACGTCTCAGGGCTGCCAGGCCTGTGTCAGACCTGCAGATACAAGCGAGGTTTTTTTTTTTTTTAAATTAACAGTTTATTTGGAGGGGAGGGCTTGGTGTTGTTGTGCGCGACATAGAGGCCGCGACGAGCGTTTTTCTCTAAAAGTCGGTCTATTCCATGCAGCGGTGCCTCCATTTGCAAAAAGAATTGAAGATAACAACAGCAATAATACCTCCTATTGATATTTGATCACAGTTTGATCGTTGTGAGACGCCATTTAAAAGGGAGAATACCTGGTGATTAACAGCCCTTTGGAAGCCCTTTGTTATGTAGGTATCAACCTTTTGTTTGCACTTGATGGGCCTCCCCCCCCCCACGTGTCACGCAAATCAGAGCGGAAATGCAGCTGGTACTGTGTATAGTACTGTGTACTATACAGTAGCCTTGTGATTGGAGTGTGCTCATGAACATGAATGGCTCCTTTTCAGTGACCATAGGCTAAATGGCGTAAAGCGTATGGAAAGAATTACGGGTGAATCAAGTGTGAAATAGTCAAGTTGTTTGGTTTTATAAAGTTTGCAGTTACGCTTATGAACCGTCATATGTGGTGATGTGATGATGAGACATATATTTAGGAGAGGTTCGGACTGAGAGACCTGTGGTTTTAATGCAAACGAAGATTACAAAAACAAAAACCCAAACGGTCGTATTGTGCTAAATTTGCGTTCACCCACACCCATTCACTCATTTCGTGCTGACGTGTGTGAGCTCATTAACTCTCACATGTGTAGTCACGAATACTGGAGGATGTCTTTTAAACAGTGACCATAGGCTAAATGGCGTAAAGCGTAAATGGAAAGAATTATGGGTGAATCGAGTGTGAAATAAGTCAAGTATGTTTGGTTTTAATAAAGTTTGCATGTACGCTTATGAAATCGTCATGTGTGATATGGATGTGGTGATGATGGCACACGTTTCTGTTTAATCCCACAGCGTTAAGAAAACTCCATGATGCAAGATCTTTTTTGCAATTGTTATATTAAGTGCACAGGCACGCATGCAAATCAACAAAAACAAACATTAATAACACTCTAATAATGAACAATAATACTATGTATGTATATTATATATATATATCTGTATATACACAATTCACAAACAACTTTGTGGCAAATGTCCTTCAGCGACTGAAGCCAGCACTGCGTCTCTGGATCAGCCTTTCGGGGGCTCCTTAGTCTTTCATTAATTCGGCTCGGACCTTTTGCCACTGGTCCCCAGACAGGTTCGGGAAGCGCTGGGAAACGTGCTGGTGCCCTCGTTCTTTTAAATTGTCCGGCAGTGGCCATTTGCCGTTGGTGCCGCTCCAATTCACGTTCTTCCCCCAACACTATAAACCTCAAATGGGGTTAGCGCCATGAACACTGGCAGCTATGTGTCCGGTCGCGTCTGGCACAGTCTAAAAATTCCTCTCCCCTTCGGCAGGTAGGCTCTGACTGCCACGTCGGCGGGGACAGCACATGGAGCCACGGGATCTGGAGCTGGGAGAGTGGTCCCCTGGTGTGTCTCCGAACGTCAGCCGACGTCTGGCACCGGGCTGCTTGGTGTTGGTGGTGGGGGACTCGCCAACCTTTGCGACATCCCTGATGTCCATTACTGCCTCTTCCACTCGGACCAGTCTCTCTGTGAAGCTGTCGGGATGCCATCAGGGACCCTTGTAGCTTCCACTTCGGCTACCCGGCTTTTGAGGGCCCGGATCTCGGCCTCAAGTAACCCCTGGACCGAACCGGCGTAGCTTCCTGCCACGGAGTTGACAGTGGTTGCCTGTACAAGAAAAGGAGAAGACAAGATTATAAATTTAGCCTCTTCTGTACACTCCCAAGGTCACTCTCTCTGAATAAATCGGGGTCGATTCAATAGATATAACTTACCGCTTTTTTTTTACAGCCGCATGTTTGCTCTTGCTCTTGGTGTGGTTGTTGATGTCCGTGGCCTCGTGAGCGGCGAGGGCTGCTTTGTCTAGTGGGAAAGAATCAGATTAATTTGCTGCGTTCATCAAAGCAGGTATATTCACTCAGGTGAATTTGTTGCTGAAAAGCACACAGTGGCATAACTTACCTTTGATAAGACACGTCTTGGCCTCTTGGCTGCTGTAGTATAAAAGTGCGGCTTCCATCTCACGTAAAGAAGTCCAGAAAAATGTGAAGGTCTTGAGTTTCACGGGCATTAAATGTTGAACTTTGGTGTGGGCGTGTTCGTTCGCAACGCATAATTTCATATGCATATTTACATATGCATATAGACTCTGTCAGACGCAGAGCCTCTAAACTGTCGAGTGACGCGCATCAACAAGGAGAGTTCCCAGCAAGTGCGTCACATGCGGCTAATGGACAATCAAGCGAGAGATTCAGAAAAATTTAGCAGCACGGGGCATCAAAGTTTCAGAAGAGCGATAAGAAAGCACTACCAGGAGCCACAACCATGCCGCTCACGTCCGAGAAAAATGCACAAGTAAGTTTCATATCAATGGATAAATGTAAAACAAACAAGACCAATAACAATTTATAGAATTCACATTCTATTGGCAATTGAATGTTTTTGGATTGTTTAATTTTTCCTTCTTTTCACATGCTATTCTAAATGTCCATTGATGAGTGACAAAGGCAACGATGAGATGACGGCCGCTGCAGTACAGCTCAAAATCCGGTCCGATTTTGGATTCGTCTGAGTCTGACAAGTATCCGCAGTGCTCGCAGAAGTATGGGCTGGAAATTTGGCAAGACCCGCTTCTGTCCAATGATAAAAGATCGCAACCAAGCGGCGGGCTGCAACAGGCGACTCTGTGGAACAACTCCGGGGAGACCTGGCATATGTTCTTTTACGGATGAGACAACAGTTTCATTGGGCACTACGCCAGACAGAGTTTCCACAGGAAGGACCACTTCGTTGCCAAACCTCAGCCAAAACATCCACTGAAGCTGCATGTTTGGGGAATGATTTCCCGGCAAGGTGCAGGTCCAATGGTAACCTTCGAGGGAATAATGGACCGTCAATACTTTGAAGAGGCCATCATTAAAGAACCCGCTGCACCATACATTAGGGCTACTTTGGGTCTGATCATCGCTTTCTTCCAGGACAATGATCCAAAACACACTGCTGCTGGAGCATACATGGCGTCCGAGGGGATCAACTGGGTGAAAACTCCACCAGAGTCACCGGACTTGAATCCCAGAGCTTGTCTGGCATTCCATGAAAGACTTTTTCGCAAGGAGGCGAAGCCAGGCACAAAACAGGAGCTCGTCGAGGCCATACAGACGTTTTGGCAAACAAGAGTCACCGTATAGTATAGTATTATTGTATTATTATTAGAAGTGTTATTATCGTTTGTTTTGTTTGATTTGCATGCGTGCCTTTGACTTATACATAACAATTGCAAAAAAAAAGATTCTTGTTAAGAAGTATATTTAGCCATAATAATATCCCACGAAGCTGCCAGTAAAACACAGTAAAGACGTCACATCCATGATTGTCTGTCCTGATTTGCGTGACACGTGGGGGGGGGGGGGGAGGCCCATCAAGTGCAAACAAAAGGTTGATACCTACATAACAAGTATTAACAAAGGGCTTCCAAAGGGCTGTTAATCCCAGGTATTCTCCCTTTTTAAATGCGTCTCACAACGATCAAACTGTGATCAATATTCAATAGGAGGATTTTGCTGTTGTTATTCTTCAATTTTTTTGCAAATTTTTAAGGGTTAGTTTGTTGTTTACATGCAGATGAGCGAGAGAGAGTGCGCGAGCACAACAGAGAAGAGACGCTTAGTAATATGTAAGACTAGTGGTGGCCATAGATACTGTAGATTAATGCGCCAATGCCGGCCCGGCTTAGCGCGATCAGCTGTTCCCGGAGTAAACAAAGGCAGCTGTCCAGGTGGAAGCGGCATTTAAAAAACACGAGAAAAAAACTCAAAAACTTTCTAAAAACAACATTGCTAAAGAGATCAGGACTCCACAGAGTTACAGCGAAGAAAACAAAAATGAACAAAAGAGAAAAAAAGTCAAAACGCTACCTCAAAGGCTGGAACAGTTTTGAGAATAGATTAATGGTGATATTTTTTTATCGCCGATAAGAGTCTCACCTTAACGCAGCAGCACGCATTAACGGCCCACCACTAGTAAAGACAGAACAGACTAAATGTTGTTGATTTGGTGAATGCGGACAGGTGTTAGATATTAAACACCTTAAATTTAAATTTCAATTCATGAACACGCTCAAATCATACGGCTACTGTACACTATGCATTACTCAACCAACCAGCTGCATTTTCCGCTCTGTGATCTGTGACACTGGAGACCAAAAGCCTGTTTACTGTAAGCGCAAAACGAAAGATTGAGCAACGAGAAGTTAACGAGGTGTGTAAGCTACGTCATCTCCAGGTAAGAACAACTTTTATAGTTTCTGTGGAGAAGCGGCCATTCTCCTGTCATACCCTGTTAATCACATGAATGGGTGGAGTTACAGTAAAAAGAGACACGCCCAGGAGAAGGAGGGGTCTCGTCTCCTTCACGTGGACTTTGCAGGGAGCCGGCTGGAAGTCAGCTGGACGACGGCTTGCCTTCAGCGGGGGGGTGTGGGGCGTGATGGCGTTCAGCTTGAACGGAACTTTTAAGTTGCTTACTACTGTAACTAAGCATGTGATATGGCCCCAGCAAAAAATGGTTGGTTGTTCGACATGATAACACATATTGAATTTTTATGGTCATAGAACTATCATATCACAGCGTTGCTGTTAAACAGCCTCTTCTACGTTTTAGAGATGTGTTGTTCATATTTCAGCTTTTAGGGGGGAAAAAAAAGATTCTGCTCCTGACCAAAGTTTTCCCAACACTGAATTAGCCATTTTTTACAATAAAACACACACATGTGTAACACATTATGCAGAAAATTAGTGAGCAGGATTTAAAACCAAAACCATCTGTGTCCTTATCCGAAAAGTATTGATAAATATCGCCATAAGGTTGTGTTCACCACAACCAGCACATTGCCTTGCTGCCAAAATTCCTTTGTGATAACATTTTGTTGGTTTTTCTTTCAGGGGAGACATTCATTAGCAAACTAAAGAGTGGCACAGTAACAGTGCATTTCCCACAGGCCAGACAGATGGGGTTTAATCACTTCTGGCAATACCAACACAAGCTCGCCAGATGCTGTACCTCAGGTCAGAACTACGGCTCAGTTGCCTGTTGGAGGGCCTCAGAGGTCTTTCTGACGGGTGGCGCTTTTACAACTCACTACAGGGCCTTGATATCACAATCATTGGACAAGAACACTGGACTTACACACACCCAACTTTTGGCACATGTTACACTGTAATGATGATTAAAAGATACACATTAAACATGTTGGTTATGTGTGCAGCTTCTTTACATTGGACCCATGCTCATGCAGACTAATGACTGTACTGCCTCTTATGGGTTGTAGTGATTCCATTAAAAAAAAAAAAAAAAAACTCCTTTATTACTGCTCTGTTATGCATCTAGACTGCAAGTATCAAGAGCCAAAAAACCAGGTTATAGTCCTGTATGGGCCACAGTTGCCTTTTTTGTTGCAAATATCAATAAACATCAATAGAAAATGTTGTCTGATCTTGAATCTGTGGAATAACCCCATATCTGTTATGATCTGCTTTCAAAATTAGACACAATAAAGATAAACAAATTGCCTTTTTTTGGAAATTTGACTTAAGGGGAGTTTTTCTTTATTTGTTTGCTGGCACGTAACAACCCAATAATAATGTGCAAGCCTGCCATGGTATCCTAAACTATTGTACTGTTACTGGGGGTGTGTCAACTCATGATTGAAGTGTGCGTCTGGATATTAATATATGTCAGGTTGGAAATATTACAGATGTGGTAAGTATGTGTGTAGGATTAGTGGCCTGTAGCTCTGTAGTTCTATGTCCCTTCCTAGTTTCCAAGCATGAAGCATATGTTCCAGTGGATGCATATTCTCTAGGCGATCCGCGACTGGAAACAAAATGTTATTTTTCAGTATTTTTTTATATTCTGTAAATGAGCCTTCAAATGTCTTAACACTGGGCCTTAAAATAAAGCCATATGGAAAAGATATAGTTTGTCTCCGTCGTATAACAGATGCTCCACCTTCCCCATGATCTCCACTCGAGTTCAATCTTCAGGTTTTTAACTAACTTCCTATAACCTTCAGCAGCATGTTTCCACAGATTTCTTATCTTTACCTTCACCATTTTGTATTGATGGTGTTTACAGTATTGGTTGAGACTCAAATCTTCTTTGTGTGGGAAGGAGAGGATGTGTATCACCAAACTGATCTAAATAGAGAACAATGTTAAATTGAGAAGTTTGGTAGATTGGTTAGTGACCCAGGACACATGGTTACGATTACCATCCACCATTGCTATGCCATCTTAAAAAAACTGGAGACAATACTATTACACAAACACTTTATTGAGGACAGGCTCCCTGGTTGC
>NW_020855794.1:0-719 GCF_000972845.2 Larimichthys crocea
GGTTCATCACTGAAGACTAGAGGAAGATCTTTGGACATGTCACTCTTCATAGACAGACAGATGGATCCTGGAGACTCTGCTCTCCGTCTGTTGGACTGAACTCTGCAAACACCAACATGTTTTTATTCAGTTATGGAAATGTATGTGAATTAACTGTAAACTCTTAACAAATGATTCTGAAAATGAACGACACGTTTGAAGCAGATTCTTTCACATTTGGAAGAGTTACAAATCTTTACAGCGACTTCAACATGAGAGCAAAAATATCTGAAGATTTTCTTCCAGGTTAAATTCTGAAATGGAGGTTCTCAGGTGTTTTACTGCAGGAATAAAATAAGATCCATCTGAGTTTGAAACAGAATCTGCACTCATAGTTCTGCATCATGAAGACAAGTCTTTGAGCCGTTTGTCTTCATCATCATGTCACAACCTGGCTCTTTGGGCCATGACAAAACCGAGTTGCACTCTTTTCAAAAGGTTAACATATTTATTTATTCAACATAAAGCAACGTAAAATAGAACAAATGTTACAAGTGGGATGTGGATGTCAGGATCATCAGTGGTGTAGGATGTGCATAAGTGTGACAATGTAGTGAGTGTGTGTTGTGAAGTGCATTTAACTTAAAGAAGAAACGAAGGGTTAACCATGCGGCTGCCACGCCACTCCACGGACGTCTGCTGGAGAGAGAGAGAGTGTAACTGCCCACGTCAGTTAATAC
>NW_020855795.1:0-1520 GCF_000972845.2 Larimichthys crocea
TAATAACCACCCAGAATACATTTACTGCGATTCCACAAGCCAATTCTAAAAGGTTTAGAGTTTGAACTATCAGCCTGCATCACTTCAATAGTGCATAAATATTTAAACACGACCTTTCTTTACATATGCAATTACTCCTGACTGACTGATCATTTTCTAATTTTGAACCAATCTTTTCAAAATGTATGTTTTCCCTAGCGGCTTCGGTCCATCACTTAATATGTATCTGCCTCAAACAGCTGAAAATATTCTCATAACAATTAGCCCCTGTTTGGTATTTATTTAAAATTGAATCTCAGCTGGTTAATTAATGACCTTAACAGGCAAAACATAACAGCAGATAACATTCAGCAGCCCTGTGGATGGCTTCAGTGAGCTCTAATCTGATTGCTCCCTTCAGGAAAGAAGCCACGATTTCCTCTCATGACAGCAATATCTGTCTCAGAGAGTCATGTCGTCCGCATAGTGCCCTACAAGAAATAGTTTGAATGTGAGAGGAACGCAGCCAAGAAATGAAAAAAATGGAAATGAGCAATAAAGAACGGTGCCGTGAACAGTATTTGCATTTGCATTGCACATCATGATACTGAGGAATGAGGACGGAAATGTTTGCGCATCTCAGTCTGTGATTGGCTGACTGACAGAGATACACACTAGATTCCAGCAACATGTATCTGGAGCTACAGTGGAGGATGATTAGAGGGGGAAACAGGAATGGATGATATTTTGTGAAACAGCTAAAGTAACTCAATGTGAAATCCTCTAATATTCTACACCCACCTGGTTCCCTCATTTAACAGGGCTATTGATTATATTGTAGCAGTCGACTCACTGTCAGTCATACTGATCCAGTTGACCCGGAGTTGAAGGGTGATTGTAGTAGCTGAGAGTGGTTAAAAATAATAATTCAGTGCCCAAGATGTTCAGCAGTCCAAAGGACTACAGTCTGAGAGCAGCAGAACTTCGTTCAGTAAAAATCTATAAATATGTAATCCAAACAGGTTTAATGAGAGAAACAGTGATTCGCAAGTACAGTCGTCCCTCGCTATATCGCGGTTCACTTTTCGCGGACTCGCTGTTTCGCGGATTTTTTTACAGCGTGCTGTACAGTATGAACGCGCATTGTGTTCTGTGTCCTGATTAACTAAGGGAGTACTGTACAAAATGCGTGTAAAAAGGTGTATAAAAGTGTGTGGTTAGGGGTTTTACGGCCTTAAAACATGTATAATAATTGTAAAACTTGCTTCGCGGATTTCGTTTATTGCGGGTTATTTTTAGAACGCATCCCCTGCGATAAACGAGGGACCACTGTACAGGAAAGGTTGGTCTGAGAATCACGTGAATTACAATGCCCTTATTTTGCAAATTTCTCAGTCAAAACATCATATTTGATTAGTCAAATTCTGCCCTGTGAATGTGTGCATTAGACTGTGGTCAAGCATGCAATGCAGCCTCCAAGTCATAAAATTTAGATTGACCTTTTATCAAAATTATATTCAGGGAAAAATGCAGAGCAACTC
>NW_020855796.1:0-712 GCF_000972845.2 Larimichthys crocea
GTATTTATATTTTAAAAATAGAAAGGTTTGTCAGACCATCATGGCAGAGATTTCAGACAGTAGCCTGATGTAGAAACACATGGGGTAATATTCACAAATGAAAGCCAAAATAAGATGTGATGCCTCATATGTTTTTGCAGCAGAGTTCAAAATCAATTGTAGGTGATTTATGATTATTATTATAATCATTATTATTATTACCTAGCTTTAAGTGACACCTTGTTTGTGCTGAGAGTGTGTGCTCTCTTTGACCTGGCCTTCTGTAATCCCTCACTGGCTGACGGTTGGGTTCAGACAGGATGATTCTGGGGCAGACCTCTTGGGCTCTCTCTCACAGCTAAAAACCATCGTCTCTTCAATCCTCCCCTCAAAGCAATCTATCCAGCCTTCAAAAGCTCGCTCCCTCTCTCTTTGTATGTGTGTGTGTGTGTGTGTGTGTGTGTGTGTGTGTGTGTGTGGCTCTCAATCTCTCCACATGCCTGCTTCTCTCTCTTTCATCTTGCTGTCTTCTTACTTCTTTCTCTCTTTGTGTCTCTTACTTTCTTTACCTCAGGGTGACTCTTAGTTTGGCTCAGGATGATCTCCCTCCCTCTTCTTCTCTTTTCTTTCTCTCTTTCATTCATCTTTCCCCTAAAGACTGCAGTAGTGTACTTTGTGTACTTCTTTGTGGCTCATCAAGACACGACCAAACCAAATGCTGGAATATGACTGG
>NW_020855797.1:0-788 GCF_000972845.2 Larimichthys crocea
GTGTGTGTGTGTGCGTGCGCATGTGCATCAGCAACAATCCACCAGTGTCCACTGACAGATTGTCATGGTCCAAATGAAACCATGCTGTTGGGAGGCCGCGCTGCAAAACTCAGTGTTTATATTTAAAAGTCAGGCTCGAGCCAACATCACGACTGTTCACAGGAAGATAGAATCTCATTATAACCTCCCAGTGGGTGTAATATTTATCACAATGCTCATGTCAGTGATTTCCAAGAGACACCTGTCTGTTCATATTTCACATCCTCTCTTGAAGATATTTCAATTTTGGTCCAGATTTTAAATTTTTTTTCAATCCATCCATTTGAGTCCACCTGAGTTGTAGCGGAGCGAATATTTGAACTGATTTATTATTTAATGTTTGGTGCATTTCTGCTCTATCAAATAGTCGACAACTTACTCCTGACACATTGTTGCTTAGCAGCTGTAACAAGACTTCAAATGTGTGCCAAGCAAAGCGGTTAGCAGTAGCGAATAGTTGCTAACCGAGGAGTCATTTCAGTTCAATGATCACATATAATCATACAGATATGAACATAAGTGTTTGTCTATTCTAATGTAACCTCCTAATGTTAGCATGTCTGGCTAAATCGCGTTCGTAACTTAGTATTTCTTCCAAGACTGGGAGTTAGCATAACGTTAGCTAACTAGCACAAAGCTTGACATAAAAGGCGTAGCAACAGTTGCTAAGGGGAAGTGGGGTTTGTTTTTCATTTTATTTAATTCATTTAATGGGACCATGTAAAGTATTAAACATAAACGATTACATC
>NW_020855798.1:0-2205 GCF_000972845.2 Larimichthys crocea
CAGTTTGGACATCCCTGCTTTAAACTAACACCAACCTGTTGCAGTACTTTGGCAGCATAACGTTACATGGTACAAGTGTCAGAATGCTACAGTAATGATGGTGATGATCATGCTTTTGTGTACATAAACAAAGATATACTCATACACCTTCTTTGTCTTCTACTTTCAGAGTCCACTCACAGCCATGGACCACTCAGCTATTAAGAACAACCAAGTCCATGTGAGTGCTGGAAATCCTTGGAAACGCTTTAAATGTATTGATACATTCAAGGTTTTCAAGTTATTGGATTTGAATAAAGTGCTTGAAACTGCTTGAAATTGTAATTGCATTACTTTATGGTATATAGCTTGGTCAGTGACACATTTAGACACATTTTTTCATCCTAATTTGTCTCCCTTATATAGAAGGCTCTCACTGGACATAATTATGGTCATTTAGAGCAAAATAGCATCTGATTTGATGACGTAAAATAATCAGCTTGGACACAAACACTTACTGAACTACATTGCTGTTTTAAAATCACATCCAAGCTATTTCCAAACATTTTAAAAGTGCATTTTTAAGCTTCTGACTGAAGTCAAATTTCATTTAATCAGAAGCATGAACATATACCTTAAAAATTCTTGGAAAGTGCTTCAATGTGCAACATGATATAAACTGTGAGACTGAGAAAATGCAAGTGCAGACATTAGTTTCACAATTTAATTGGAAAAATAAAGACTAACCACTGCATTTCGTACAGCTCTTCCATGTAGGACCATCAGGCTGCAGTGGTGGTGGAGGCAGCAGATCAGGGACTGCGCAGGGAGGAGGTCCATTGATGAGAGCCTCCTGTAGTGGCACTCTTCTTGTTTGTGCTATGTTGTGGAGCACAATGCAGGCACAGATGATGTGACAGGCTTTCTGTGTCTCCACATGGAGATAGTTCAGGCAAGCAAATCTGCATTTTATCACACCATTCAGGTGCTCAATTGTTCCTCTTGTTGTACCTCTGCTGGGAGCCATTGGTGACAGTAGCAAAAGGGGTCATCAGCCAGGGTAGAAGGGGGTAATTGCTGTTACAGAGGAGGATGCCATCTGGGGCGGTCTGTTGAAACCTTTGAAAGAGGTGGCTTGCTCTCAAAATACGGGCATTGTGTACAGACACAGGCCATCTTACAACACAGTTGGTGACAATGAGGTCAGCATTCCCCACAAGTTGCACGTTAATGCTGTGCCGGGCCTTTCTGTTGACATAATCTCATTCCCTGGCATGAGGTGCCTGGATATGCACATCATAAAGCTCATCATTGGAGTAATGCTCGAGCAGGTTGGGGCGTTCAGTATAGTGTCATGGCTTATACCTCCTTTGGTGTGGGTATACAATGACGTCATTCTCTGTTCCTCCTTCTGATGTAAAGAGAACCATTCTTGCTCAGAGAACCCAATTTAAGCCCTTCCCAATGCCCAAGATACTCTCACACCTGAATGTAATTTCGCTGGCATGGTATGAATGTGACCAGTTGACCAACCTCCAGACAACATAGAGGCTCAAAGAAGTAAGGGGTTGAATTGTACAGCTGCTGAAACCCATGCATTGATGTATGGGGTGCGATTAAACTATAAAAGTTTGTTTGGCACTTTCAGCACCCCTGGCCAGACCAATGTGTCTGCAAAAAGTAAAGCAGAGATTTGGGCTGCTATAACAGCACAGATAAATGCCACTGGCAGTGGCCAACTAAGGTCTGTGGAGCGGGCTAAACTTCGGTGGAAGGACCAGGACCAGACAGAAGCAAAAAAAAAAAAAAACCCAAACTGGGAACAAGCCCTTAAAAGGTGAGACCTAACTGCCTGATTCTAGATTATGATTTAATGTCATATATGTGATATGATATTATATCTACATTATTATATCTACAGTGCTCATAAATATTAAAGGAACACTTTGAAAACACATCAGATCTCAATGGGAAAAGCAATCATGCTGGATATCTTTCCTGATATGGACTGGGTAATGTGTGTAGTGTGAACGAAAGGATGCCACATCATTAATGGAAATGAAAATTCTCAACCTACAGAGGGCTGAATTCAACGACATCCCCACAATCAAAGCAAAAAAATGATGTGACAGGCTGGTCCATTTTGCCAAAAATTTCTTTGTAGCAACTCATAATGGTAGTTTGTATGACCTCCACCTGCTAACGTCAGGGCATGCTCCTAATGAG
>NW_020855799.1:0-507 GCF_000972845.2 Larimichthys crocea
GATCTTCAACAAACAAGGTACACACACCTGTATGAACGAGGTATACACACCTGTATGAACGAGGTACACACCTGTATCAACAAGGTACACACACCTGTATCAACGAGGTACAAACCTTTATGAACGAGGTACACACCTGTAATAACGAGGTACACACCTGTATCAATGAGGTACACACACCTGTATTAACGAGGTACACACGCCTGTATCAATGAGGTACACACACCTGTATCAACGAGGTACACACACCTGTATCAACGAGGTACACACCTGTATCAACGAGGTACACACGCCTGTATCAACGAGGTACACACACTTGTATCAACGAGGTACACACACCTGTATAAACGAGGTACACACCTATAATAATGAGGTACACACCTGTATCAACGAGGTATACACACCTGTATCAACGAGGTATACACACCTGTATCAACGAGGTACACACACCTGTATCAACGAGGTATACACGCCTGTATAAACGAGGTACACACCTGTATCAATGAG
>NW_020855800.1:0-655 GCF_000972845.2 Larimichthys crocea
CTTTCCTTAACATTTAGACAATTCAAACAGTTCTTGTTGCCACATAAATACTTTAAGGTTGTTTACAGTTACAGTTACAGTAAGTACATCCTAAGTAAAAATAAAAAAATAGTCTTGCTTAACTTTGACGGCTTTGTTAAACAGCAACCACTGTGGCCACAACCATAGGATAATGGTAAAATGAACTGTAACAAGAGCACAAGAAGAAAATAGCAGCAAAATCTGCAAACTTACGCTGTTAGTTCGAGATCAGTAAGTCGTAAGTCTTCAAGTTAGCCAACAGTAGTTAACATTAGCCACCACAAACTGTAGGTTATACATAAAAACAGTATAAAACATGGACGTCATATCCGTGATGTCACCCACAGGTTTCTGAAGAGCTGTTGTAAATCTCAGTGTGGTGGCTCTGGCCCTTGTCATCCTGGCAGTCCTACCTCTGCTGGCTATCACTTAATCTAACAATGGGTAAAGACTTGGATTGTGTGTGGACCTGAGGCAGGCTGAATGAAGCCATGGTGCTCAAAGCAGCCATGCTGTAAATTATGCATAACTTTAAGCCTTAATATGATTTGCACGTTTGAGTTATATAAAAAATTCAGACTCAGTACAGTTGTCATGAACCGGGAAAATTACTATAGAGACCAAAACTGTTTTT
>NW_020855801.1:0-747 GCF_000972845.2 Larimichthys crocea
AATGAGAACAGTATGGAAATGCATAAAAGCACAATGCACCTGCACATATTCACACATTTCCACAAATCCTCTATTGTTAGGTGAACCTGAGGTGAACTGAGGACTTCCTGCAGATTTGTATAAGAAGTCTTGCTCTGTTCTCTTCACTGAAAAGCCTTTACTGCGAGCCACCTGCAGGAAGTGTCGCTGAGAGTTAGTTCACAAGTTAATAAATGCACTGAATATACTTTCTGCTGTCTGGAACATGTTCTCTTGCACTTATATGTCACATGAGTGGGAGTCAAAAGCTATTGATTAACTTGTGTAATGAACAGATTGTTAGCCTGCTCAATTACATGCATATTGTGAAACTTTTACACCAACTACTTTAAGAATCGACCCTGTTTTGGGGTAGAACTATTCTTCCGTTCAGGCTTGAATCTTGAATTCAGCACTAAAAGTGTTCAGTAGTGTGTTTCTTTCCCAATCTTATGTTTAAGGTTTAAATAGTTTTTAACAAAACATACCTCCATTTCTTCCTTGCCTGTCTTCTTTTTATTTATAAATTGTCAGCCAACAGTGAAAGATTCTGATCACAGCGTCATACACTAACCTCTTGTTTGTGTAACGGGTCTGTTTTTCTTACTACTTTAAACATGTCTTAGCTGGCTGCTTATCTCAACTGTCTGACTTCTCAAAGATTTGAGGAACACTGATGGACAAGATGTAAACAAAGAATGCTCACTATAATAGTTAGTATATATAGTA
>NW_020855802.1:0-781 GCF_000972845.2 Larimichthys crocea
CAATAGCTGTCTTTTAATTAAAAAATAAAACAAAACAAGTTGACATACAAATAGGGTAGAAAAGGGAAGTACGTCTTGTGGTTACCTGACCCTGAAACTCCTGCATGCAAGTTGTTCTGAGGCTATTCTTAAACTTAAACACAGGACTGAGAGAGAGCCACTAAATATTAATGGCTCACTGCAGCTATCTTATCTAATTCTCAAAATATACTATCATGAAGCAACATGAGAACATCAAGTCAAATTAAAAAGATAATGAGGAGGATAATCAAACACTTACTGCTGTGATGAACTTGGTGCCCGGGGGTTGGAGGTCTTCCTCTTTCTGGAATACTGAAGGCGACGTTATGGAGGAGGAAGGTGTAGAGGAGCAAAGGAAAGAGGGGGGCTCATTGTTGTTGAAGGAGTCCATGACGATGCTGGGGTGGTCTGGTATAGTGAGGGTACTCAGCCCTGTTACACTTTCACTGGAGGTACACTGGGAGGATGTCTCTGAGCTCTCGGTGACTGTTACACAACACACAAAGAAACATATATTAATACTGTGATAGTGGTTCAAGCACCATAGAAATGGATTAATTTTCTTTCTGGGAAGTTCAGTCAGTGTGAGAGCAGGTACTAAGTTTGTTGAGGCTTTTGTGTAATCTTAAAATTCCTATGTGTATGATTTGAAATTTTCTTTACTTTGACAACTCCTAGTGGTAGCAGCAAAGTGTTGCAGCTTGGCAGACAGTAAACCCCCATCTATCCCTGCAAAATATACATATACCTAACTTTACAT
>NW_020855803.1:0-3259 GCF_000972845.2 Larimichthys crocea
AACAAGCAGTGCTAGTTATGATGGTGTGTTCTTTTCAGTTTTCATTGCAAACACCTGTCTCAGGCCTGTGGCACGCACACACACACACACACACACACACACACACACACACACTGATGAATCCATTTAATAAGACGAGTTTGAGCTTGAACATGGTTGCAGTAGTGAGGGATTATTATGTGTATTTTGTGACATATAAGTAAAGGAAGGGCAAGATCAAACATGTACTACACATTTCCACCCGCAGACAACTGCATGTTGTTGATATACAAAACAATAATGTCTTGTTTGTCTTTCCCAGGGTCACTTTACAGCATTTCTGTTACACGCACAGCTGGAAACTTTGCCTGGGAATTTGTGCGCTCAAAAATTTCAGTCATTGTTTCTGGTCGTGTGTGTAATGTGCATCCAAGGGTCAGCGGAACCACAATGGAGGTTTGGATTCAGAAAACTGAGTTAAAACTGACTTATCTGCTTCAGAAAACATGCTGCTGAGCTCAGCTGTCTGAAAAGCAAAGCTAAAACCTGCGTGATCATTGGAGAATTTGAATCTGTTAAAGCAGCACTGGGGATTACAAACCCACGGCCAAATGTTCAGGTTTCATGTCTAATCTTTATTTTAATAGATCAGATAAGCAATCCATCTGAGGAGAGTTTCAGCAGAGCTTCAGACTCACCAGATACTTAAGCCACTAGGGGTGAAACGGGAGACCTGTCTTAAATCACCCTAAAGCACCAGCAGCAGCCACCTTTCTGGTTCTGGAGGTGTAGCTTCTAGTGGTTGTGACATATCCCACTGAGGGCATGGCAGTGGTGTTATCACATGCAGACGAGGCATCAGTATGCAAGGTATGTTGGTGAACCAGCTCCGCTCAAGCGTTCTCATAGGATGGGTGTAACTGTACTTTACTTAAGAGTGGCATGATTTATTAAATATGTTGGCAATAAAAGACTACCTGCTACTCACTGACAGTAAGCACTTCACACAAGGAAATGATTGCACAATAATTACACTGAACGCAAGCTTGAAAGAATTAGCACGGGATCAAAGTACTTGTACAGGTATTCATGTTTTATATCAAATCCAATGCAGTGATAAGTATTGCATATTAGTTTATGCTTACAGTGAATATATGCTTGTGTATGTGTTCCTACAAAAATAAACATGAAACTAATTCACAGCACTTACCATACGGTATATAGCACTTTTTTCTTGTCTTAATAGTCTTCTTACATGTGGCGTAGTCAATATTTGCATGGGCAAACAGCTGGAGGTCTAGTTCACCTCTGCTCTCTTTCCTTAACCTGTGAGTCTTATCCAACACATTGTGAGCGACACATTATGTAATATTCAAAATTCATTCAATGCATTCACGAAACTGGGTGTCACCAAACATTATCACAATTTAGCTATGTAGTTTTTCCCCATCTAGTCCAAACGTTTCAGCAGGTCAGTGGCTGGAGAAACTGAAGCCTGAGATAGCACAGCTGAAATGTTTTTTCTTGGCTGCTGTGGGCAGGGTTTGTCTTGCGTGTGGAGCTTAAAACCTGCTGTACAGGTAGTCAGTGTGTCATCTTTGTGGTGAGGTGACATTCTGGCAATAATGGGATGGTAAAGAAGTTACTTAGAGAAGCTTTGAGGTTTGTTATAAAAAGGTTATTTGAGGGTTTTTTTTAAACACTGTGTCATGTGTTTCAGTGACTTGAATGAATGAGTCGTATTCATAAACAGTGGAAATGCTGAGACAGTTTATTACACTTGGAGATGCTATAGGTCAAAGCAACTTGTTAATTCATTTCACTTAAAAAAAGTTCTGTTACAGCAAGTGCCAACACATGTATTGACTCATGATCGGTAGATTGCATACAAGCCCTGGATTAAAGAAAATTAAAAACATAACACTCGATGTTTGATGTAGACAACGCTCGATTCCGATGTCTGATGCACAACATTCACAAATACACAAAGACGCATCCTGATCAGATCAATTTTGCACTTTTCTTTTTTTCAATTGTCAACATGTCCACAAGGTGGTGCTCTCACCACAGAATAAATTACAAGTCCCACCGTGGTGGGTGTGGTACCTCTGCTACAACCACAATGAAGCCTTTCCCCATTTTACGGTCCCTGAAAAAAAATGACAAACATATGGCACAAATTTCATTCTGTCAACAGCAATTAGCATATATCATAACACCTGCAAGTTTGTCCTCAGCAATACAAACATCTCTCACTTGAGTAAAGATCACTGCTCATTTTCTCTGAACATGGAGGGAATCATTTTGGACACTGATTAATAATTTCAGCAACATTTATTACAACATGAAAACCGGAGAAACAACAAGTTTCCACTAATGTAACATCAAACCAATCAAATCAAGCCTGAATGTGCTTTTTATTTTCCTTATTCAATATGAACAGAAAGTAACGGATCACAGAGCAGTAAAAATGTTAAAATAGGTCCCTTTGGGCAGTAATATATATATTTTATGTTCTGTGATCCTGTGACTGATTTCCCTCCATCCAGATGCACGTCTATTGTGGGAATGTTTGTCTTTTCTGCAGGCAGGAAGTGATATCCGCCTTTGAGTTTTGAGACAAAGTAAAGAGGAGTGGATGTGGTGGCGGCAGGAAAGCTTTCGGGTATGAAAGAATAAGGAGGAATCTGAGGAAAGACCAACAGAACAATGTCTGAAAATAAAATATAAAGCTCCCTTTTCTGAACAAATATTTCCACGATGGGGAACATGATTTGGTAGCATAGGTAAAAAAAAGAAAGAAAGAAATTGGGATATTTACATTTAAATAAAACAAAAAAACAAATATTTAATGTGCCGTGAGCACAAGCATGACCGCAGAAAAGTCATGTACATGCATTTCATTTTGATACTGGTTCTTTTATGCGCCAGTCTGGTTTCTAAATGACAAGCAGATATGAAATAGTGGCAGGAAAGTGATAAATTGTACAGTAGTATATGAGCTAACACATCTTATTCATTCACAAAGAGAAGATTATTGGCTTTTTGTGGCTTTAGCCCTTCCTGATGATAAAGAGAGAGCCAGATAATTTGATATAGAGATTGAAATGCATGTACACAGTTGTACACTTTCAGTAAGCATGCACATAGAAACAGTGAGTCTTAGAAAGAATAACATCCACTCAACTTTCAGTTTGAGGGTCATAGGGTTTAAAAAAAAAAAAAAAGTGCCCCTCACAAGCAGAAAGACAGCCAACAGCCAATTAAATGTCCATGGATC
>NW_020855804.1:0-582 GCF_000972845.2 Larimichthys crocea
GACATACTACACTGGCTGTAGTGGAGTGTGTGGAAATATGTTTTTCACACATCACAGATGAAACATAAAACATTTATGCATGCCTACACAAGAGTTTAGTTTAGCAAAGAAGTAAAAAAGAACAAAGCTTTAAAGGGATAGTTAAGTTTTTAAGTGTGGTTGTCTGAGGCCCTAATGACCCCCTAATTATACACTATATCTGTAGTTGACAGCTCTCTCCTCTCCACAAGTCAGACATAACGCTGGGTCCACACACTGCAAGAGTCTGACCCAAACAGCTGATGAATGGAGTGGAGCATATTTTTTACAACCAGCTGTGTATACATCATACACTTTTGAGTTAAGCTGTTCACAGCTGTATCCGTGTCCAGTGTTGTGCCCTTTAGAGCTTGAAATTAGAAAGCCATGTGTTTGAACTGACAAATTTTTTAGTCAGGTACAGCAAAAACCTAAATCCAAAGTAAGAATGTAACAGTTGCAGTTAAGGAAATGATACCTCATAGTTTTCTTCTTCGATGGACGTATCCTCAGCACATGGTCCTGCTTTGGTCAAAAGTATTTGTAGATTTTTAAAATGTTTCT
>NW_020855805.1:0-3340 GCF_000972845.2 Larimichthys crocea
CAAAAGGGTACAGGAAAGGCTCCTCGAGGAGCTCTAACCATTGGTTCTTATACAATTTTCTTAAAATCTCGCGACACCTCCCCACTGACAATTTCCTTTTTTTGGTTTTCGCTTATAGAATAAACATTATGTTTCTTGTCCAAAATGACACTTAACCCTTAACCTGTCTCTCTTTGTCCTTGAACAATTTTTTAAAATTATCTCTCCCTGCCCAGCCTGCATAAACAGGCCAGTATAAGGAGTGGACGAGACATGCAAAAGACAGAAAACCACACACTCTCTATAAGAAGAGTTTAAAACAACTGCACCCCCCAGTATAATCCTAATTTTTATAACAGGTGATCATGTTGGGCTTGCCTGAAGTCATCGATGACCTCTTTTGTTTCGTCCACATGGAGGGACAGATTGTCGGTGGTACACCCGTCAGTGAGCCGGTCCACCTCTGCGTCATATCCACTGGTCAAATCCACCACAGTGATCATCAGGGAGCTTGGTGACGTGGTTCGAACAGTATGCTGCTGCACAGTCAGTGGTTGACAGAGTAAAAAGCAAAAAGGGGCTGAGTACGCAGCCTTGAGGGGCTCCTGTGTTCAAGCGTTGTGGTGTTTGAGGTCTTGTTCCCGATCCAGACTGCGCGAGGTCTTAACAATACCATTGAGCAAAAACACACTGATATGTTGAAGGCTTTCGAGAGTGAATCACACAAGAATACAGTGTCTCTGTTAATGTTCTTCGTAGTACGAGAGGGAGTCTAAGAAGCTGAACGAGGAGGCAGAGGAAGATTCCCCAGACCCACAAGCACCAACCACCGACCCCTGTAGAAGAACACATGAACGTATGATCTATCTATCCCTATTCTATCTATCTAATCTAATCTATCTATCTATCTATCTACTCTATCTATCTATCTATCTACATTAGCTATCTATCTATCGATTATCTATCTACGTTATCTATCTATCTATCTATCTATCTATCTGACAAACTTTCACACCACCCATGTGTCTTTCCTCCAGGTTACACCCATCCCTCCATTTCCCAAGACAAGTCAGGGTATGATCGGTTGGCATGTCGGTCACTCGGCTCTCCAGAAGGAGAAGTTTCGCATGGAGCATCATGGAAGGCAGAGCTTGATGAAGAAGCTGGGCTGGCCTCTCGAAGCTTGCATCTGACTGGAGGCCACCATCCCGTGTTACCTCGACTTCTGATGAAGTTAGGAGGACGTAAATAAAGACATGAAACTTTTAGTTTTGGGGTCTTGTCTTATGCATTTTGAAAGGATTTATCAGTTTATAAAATATTCCGTCAACTCTTGTTGACCTCTGTATGATTACAAGAGTTTTGTCACTTATGTGTTAAGAACTCTTACACAACAAGTCATTTGATTGGTCAAGAGGCATTTCACGAGTGCTAAAATAGAGCACGGCTGCACTGGGACTTTCAACAAATTAAGGCTTAAAGGCTTAAACTTATGTTAAGGCTCTAAGGAGCTGGAGGTCTTCAGGAGGTTTTTGAAGGTAGAGATCTGATTGGAACTGGTAGGACATCCCGGTATGAGAGCATTCAAGTATGTTGGTGCAGAACCAGAGACTACTTTGTAAGCGAGCATTAGTGAACAGGTAGCCAGTGGAGCTCGATGAGCAGTGGGGTAACATGTGCCATTTTGGGTTGGCACACCGCCGTGTTCTGGATCATTTGAAATGGTTTCACTGTGCAGGCTGGGCAGCCCGTCAGGAGGAGGGCGCTACAGTAATCAAGTCACAATTACTTGTTACAGCAGCTCATAAGAAGATAATAAAATACAATACACTGTGTAAAATATAAATACACAAACACTGAAACACCATATAGATAGATATCGTCATAGAAGTCCGGTATATTTGAATACAATAAAAATATAGAGGTAGAAGAAATAAAAACACAAAATGACACTTATATACATATGTATATACATATATGTATATACATGTACACTACCGGTCAAAAGTTTTAGAACACCCTAATTTTTCCAGTTATTTATTGCAATTCAAGTCGTGCAAGCCCAATGAATAGCTTGAAATGGTACAAAGGTAAGTACTGAACAGCCAGAGGTTAAAAAAAAAGGTTTGGTTTGGTTAAATAATGTACATTTCAGAATTATACAGAAAGGCCATTTTCAGGGAAGACAAAGTGGGTTAACAATGTAAAGCTGTTCTGCAGCAATGAAGGTTGAATCAGGCTTGAAAGCTGGTGCTACTAATTCCTACAGGTGTTCCAACTTTTCTATATTACTTATAACCCCCTCTGTCTGCATAAAAGCCGTGTTGGAACACACTGTGGTACCAGACCCTCATGAGCGTCAGGTGAACAGTACCATACTGCAGAAAGTACTGTGTTGCTACAAAAATGGCAAGAAAAAGGCAATTAACAATGGACGAGAGACAGACCATCATAACACTTAAAAATGTAGGTCTTTCCTACAGAGGAATTGCAAAGAAATTCAAGGTGTCAGTGAATACAGTTTTCTTCACCATCAAAAGGCACTCAGAAACTGGGGGAAACTCTGACAGGAAGCGGTCTGGCAGACCCAAAGCCACAACTGAATCAGAGGACAAGTTTCTGAGAGTTAACAGCTTGCGTGATAGGCGGCTCACAGGACAACAGCTTCAAGCACAGCTTAATAGTGGTCGTAGTAAGCAAGTCTCAGTTTCAACTGTGAAGAGAAGACTTCAAGCTGTGAGAGCATTCAAGTATTGGTGCAGAACCAGAGACTACTTGTAAGCGAGCATTAGTGAACAGGTAGCCAGTGGAGCTCGTGAGCAGCGGGTCATTTTGGGTTGGCACACCCGCCGTGTTCCGATCATTTGAAATGGTTTCACTGTGCAGGCTGGCACCGTCAGGAGGAGGGCGCTACAGTAACAAGTCCACAATTACTTGTTACAGCAGCTCATGGAAGATAATAAAATCAATACACTGTGTAAATAAAATAAACAAACACTGAAACACCTATAGATAGGATATCTCAGATATAGGTTTATGTTGATATACATATATGTTGTTACATACATATACATATATGTACAGTTGTCCTCGGTTTATCGCGGGGGATAGTTTCGAAAATAACCCGAAATAAACGAAATCGCAAAGTAAGTTTTACAATTAGTATACATTTTTTTAAGCCCCGTAAAACCCCTAACCACACACTTTTAATACACCTTGTTACCGCATTTTGTAGGCAGTACTCCCTAGCCAATCAGGACGCAGAACACAATGCGCGTTCATACTGGTAACGCCGTAAAAAAAAAAAAAAAAAAAGTGGGCATGCAAAATTACACTAAAAAAATCCACGAAACACATAAGC